>NC_056747.1:75238006-75398006 GCF_019279795.1 Protopterus annectens | reverse complement strand
GGACAGGTAGCTTACATCCTTCTAAGTTGGGAACTGCTGATTGAGGGCTCAGTGTCTGTTATTCTAAAAGTGTATTAGTTCTGGTTTAAGCACTTGGGCTTCAGGCCAGTTATTTTACATTAAGAAGGTTTGTGATCTGCACTCTTGTGGGAGGACAGGCTGGACTCTGCCCTTCTGAGCTGGGAATTTCTGGTTAAAGGCCTACAGTGCCTGCATATTTGAACGGTTTCTTACTGAAATTGGTACACCTTTTTTCTGTAGCATAGACTAGATCCAGGCCTGCTGAATCTAGCTTTGTTTGTATGCTTGTTGTTTGTTTGCTTTTTATTTCCCTGAAATGCTAATTCCACCTAAAACATGGCTTTTCAGCACTTCTGTGGATCTCTAGTGATATCTGCATTGCTTACTGTATTTATTTCCTTGTTTCACTTGAAACAAAGTTACTGTTTGTCGTTTTTGCATTTATGTTACCTGTAACACAGTCGCAGGCTACACACTCAAGTGCGCTAGCCTCCTGTGTGCATTTAAAGTAATTTAAGCTCTGCATTTCTGTTTCTAAAAAAAAAAAATAAAAAAAAAACACAAAAAATTCCTTGTTTTCCCACCTTTCTGAATTAGTTTAGTCCAGTTTTCAGGCTTTGCTGAATCCAGGACTGTGGTAAAGGTTCCTGTGTTGCCCATATCATACTTGGATAGTTAGGTGGCTTCCTTGTTCACTGTGAGAGAGGGAATTCTGAGCAGCCTGTCTGTCCCTGTATGAGTGATCCCAGCCCCACAACTTGTAGCTCATTGGTCATTTTGGGCTAATTTCTATCCTTTTTGATCTCCCTGGTATAAAAACCGCTTAGCGCGGGTTTGCGCAGATCTGTTTAGCTGCGGTTAAACTATTCCAGGCTCCACGAAGTCTGCACTTCATTTTTTCCCTTTAAATATTGTCAAGTGATTGTACTCTTTTATATACACTGTTGTATACTTTAACATTTAGCAATTTGTGCTCTGTTGCTTTTAATGTTAATTGATTTATTATCTGTATTTGGCGCCAACACTCTTATTTAAAGAGAATGGTTATTTTTGTTCACTGTTCTGAGGAAGCTCGGTTATCGAGTGAAAGCGCTAAACTAACTGTATTAAATATTTGACTTTTATCTACGATTTTTGGCATTCATTTTAGTGCTGAACTATCTGTGAAGAGGCAGTTTGCTTGCCTGGATTACTGCCGTTTTGTGTTTTCAACGTTTTTTGTCCAGCTTGCAGCTTTTGGTTCAGTTGTTGTATGGATAACTCACACAGTTCAGACGGTGAGACCTCGCCTGATCATAGCAAAGAGTTACTTTTACTTCAAGCAGAAGTTTCCTCTCTGCGCGGGGAGGTGGCCAAAATTTTACAACTGTTCGGCAAATTGGCTGCCGAAAAAGATTCAAATAATGTTGTTTTTACATCGGAAGTCAGTAAACCTAATATTGGCGTCACAAATGGTTTGCAAGGCGAGCCTCCACAACAGCAGTTACTTCATCACGTTAATGATGTTGTCAGTACGGAGCCAGCTTCAACTTCCTCACCCGAGATACCTAATGGACAAGGACGAGGTACGGGTAGAGGAGGTATAGACATGCCGGTTGTCGAGGGATCCTTGGATAATTTCAGGAATAATTCAGATTTTACTTTTGATTTTTCTTTCGGTAATTACACCGATGAAATGAGGAGGACTGGCACTAGACCTAAGAGCACACAAGTGCGTACTTACGCACAAACTACGAAAGAAACTACTCAAAGTAAAGGTACTGTTCATAACAAAAGTAATAAGTCTTTTGCCAAAGATAAAGACAATTTCAATATAGAATTTGCTTTACAGGATTTTATTAAGAATGATTGTTGTTTTGACAATGTTAGCACTAAGACAAGTATGAGAAAGGGAGAAGCAGACAAAGGAACATTACGTGACAATATTTACCTCTTTGGTAAAAAACTTAATAATATCAATGCACTGAAACTTGACAATGCTTATTTCAATCAGTGCATTTCACTTAACATTGTACCAATGGGCTTGAGGTTTTTCAAGCGACCATTGGGTATTGATATAGACGACAATGTTGAAAATGAGTTCAATTGTCTGTTTGATTCGTTTGGACTTGAATATATCAAACTTTTGATTAAGCACAACGATGTTAAGCTTTGCAAATGTATAAATGATGTTGAATATTTGAATAATGTCATCACTTCTGATTTATTGTTCCCCCAGTGGGAGAAGTTATATTTAAAACAGTATACATTAGCAGAGGAAAGGGCAAAGAAGGCGTATGAACGTAAGTTAAGGAAGTTGAATAGGGATAAAGATCAATATAAGAGACACGTGAGCTACACTTGGAATATTAGCAAGGAGTTTAATAATAGATACCAACACGAGGATGTAGGGGTAAGTGAAGGTATGAAAGGTAGAAACCAACAGGATTTTCAGTATACAGAGGAAAGGAAATTTCAAGGAAAATGGACAAAAGGGGCAAAATGGAGGAAGAAGTTTCAGCATCCACCCCCGTATTAAACAATGTGGCAGCCCTGGATGAGATATGTAGGATAGATGAGGTTACTAGTGAATATAAAAATTTTAAAATATTCAATTACAGTAACATTAATTTAGAAAAGGCCCATTTTAGTCTCCTTTCAAAAGGTTTAAAATTCATACCCACACCCAAATTCCGGGTAGTAGATAGTATATTTGAACTCAAAAAATACACACGTAAATTAAATCTAGCTGCCATGTTTGACAGTAAGGTGGACTGTGACACTGCCCATAATAATAGGGTATTAAAGAAAAAAAGCACTTTTATTCCAATAAGTAACCCCGTGGTAATGGCTTTTGAACAAGGAGTCACCAAGGAACTTTATAATATTAGCAGGAATAGTAAGAAATATCAACAAAATAACCTTTCTAATGAAGAAATAACAACTTTAAACAACTTAAAGCTAGATAAGACAGTCAGGGTTATGAAACCTGATAAGGGTGGTGGCATAGTCATTTATGATACCACCACCTACAGTACTAATATACACAATATTTTATACAACACTGGAAATTATTCTGTGGCCTCGGTTAACGAAGTCAATTTGGCCTATAGGAGAATAGACACATACCTGAATGAATATCTATTAGAAAACAGAATTAATAAAGAACTTTTTGAATATCTTAGTGTGGAGTTTCCTATTTTACCCACTATAGTGGGCATACCTAAAGTACATAAGGACCACAAAAATCCTCCCTTCCGCCCAATAATTTCAGGAAGCAACTCCAAAACGTTCCCCATGGGAGTATATATAGATACAACTCTTAAACATATTTATAATGATTTAGGACATCTTGTTAAAGATTCCTGGGATTTCCTACGGAACTATCCCGTCAATTGTTACAGTACCAAAATGGTGTTCAGTTCAATTGACGTAGTAGATCTATTTAGTTGCATCCCTGTGGATGAAGGCATAGAGGCATTTAGCCGAAGTTTACGCAAACACACCAACTTTAGTTGGGATAAAATTTCCCTATTAGTTGAATTAATGAGTTTAGTTTTAGAGAATAACTTTATATACTATGAAGGGGAAATTTTTAGGCAAATTAAAGGAGTGGCCATGGGGGCAGCTTGTGCCCCCATGTTTGCAAATATGGTCATGCTGGATTGGGAGGAACAGGTTATATTCAAAAGTGATTATTATAAACACATTTGTTACTACTCCCGATACTTGGATGATCTATATATTTTGTGGAAGGGAGATGAGGCAATTTATGAGAAGTTTATTGTCTACATTAACAATAGTAGTGAATATTTAAAGTTTATTTCTATCACTAGCTGCGAAGGTGTACCTTATTTAGATACGTATGTTTCCCATGATGTGGAAGGTTTCAAATCTACAATATATAGAAAATCAACATTCAGTAACACATACTTGGATTATAGTAGCTGTCACCCTGCCAGAATGAAGAGGAACATACTTAAAGGACAGGTTATTAGAGCTGTCAGGATGACATCTAGACACGCAGATATGTTAAAGGAAGTTGAGTATATATTTACATTATTTGAGAACAGAGGTTATGACGTTAAGCTTATGGAAGACGTTATAAGCTATGTCACAAAACAATGGGGGAAGAAGTACAGCCCATTATTAGGATTATGTACACTCAACCAATCAGGGTACCAGCAAGACACTCATGTGACTAAAGACACCACAGACTATCATCAAGTTAGTGGGAAGAAATCTTTTAGCAGAGCCCTTATCATAGAATATGGTATGTTTAGTAAGATCATTAAGGAAATTGTGAGCAGGAATTGGTATATTTTGACCAACTCACAGGAATTAGGGGAACTAGTAGGGAAGAGCCCTAATTTTGTATATAAGATGGGTAGTAATATCAAGTGTATTTTAGAGAGTAATAAAGGAACAAGTCAAAAAAAACGACAAAATGAGTTGATACACACGACAAAATGTGGAAACTGTAATCAGTGTTATGTGATTAATGAAAACATCAGCTTAATTTTAAACAACTACAAGCAATTAAAAATATATTCTGCTAAGGGTAATTGCAGAAGTACCATGTTAGTGTATATCGCAGTATGTTCAGGTTGTGATGCGTACTATATAGGAAAAACTGAAAGGCAGTTTAGGCAGCGAATATACTCACACCTATATAGTATAAAGAAGGGAGACACAAAAAATGCCCTGTCAAAACATATTATACAAAATGGAAGGGAACATGTTTTTAGTTTTATGATTTTAGAGCGTATCATTTATAATCCTAGAGGGGGTGACTATAAAAATTTTCTATCATATAGAGAACTTTGGTGGCAAGTGTATACTGATGCCACGTCACCCCCCGGAATAAATGATTATGTTTCAATAAAACCTCTCTTGCATATAAATTAGTTATATTTTTTATATTGAGGGGAAAATAGTTAGAACAGCTCTGTATGCATTTTTTTATACATTATGTACACTGAATATTGTCAAGTGATTGTACTCTTTTATATACACTGTTGTATACTTTAACATTTAGCAATTTGTGCTCTGTTGCTTTTAATGTTAATTGATTTACTATCTGTATTTGGCGCCAACACTCTTATTTAAAGAGAATGGTTATTTTTGTTCACTGTTCTGAGGAAGCTCGGTTATCGAGTGAAAGCGCTAAACTAACTGTATTAAATATTTGACTTTTATCTACGTATTTTGGCATTCATTTTTAGTGCTGAACTATCTGTGTGAAGAGGCAGTTTGCTTGCCTGGATTACTGCCGTTTTGTGTTTTCAACGTTTTTTGTCCAGCTTGCAGCTTTTGGTTCAATTTTTTCCCTTTAAACTTGAAACACTTCAATCCAGCTCTAGAAATAAGGCAATTTAAGACAAGCACTTACTAAAACTCACTAAAACTAGCACTAGCTTACAGCCTGCACTTCAGCCCTATACTCAGGAATTATAAGGCTCTTTACTCATCCAATCAGCAATACAGTCCCAACCATCTATTCAAGCATGTTCAAGGGACAGCTTCAGGTGTGATCTCCGGTTCAGCTGGTGAATCTGGGCATCCTGAGGCAATGTTACAATTGCCTCATGTACACAGACAACCCCCTCCTCCTCCCAACCAGCATAAACATATGTGAGAGATGCAGCTACACAGCCAAACTGGAGGCTAAGCTCTCTCAATCCATGACTGGATCAACCAGTTACAAGGAGAAGGGCAACACTAGCACCACATTACCAGACTCACATAGACCAGCCAAAGCTGCACCAGAAAACAACTCTCAGAAACACGCAAAAACATACTCGGAGGCTCTAAATAAGAACCTGCCTAAACAACAGAGACCTCCTAAGCATACACCCAAGCAACCCCCACATCACAACAGAAACCAGGTAACACATACGTCACAACGTCAGTGTGCCAAGCTAAAACAGCCCCTAAGGCTAAATAACACACCTAACGCACTAGTATTCGGTGATTCTATCATCAGGCACACAGACATCCCACTCACTAGACTAAACAAGGAGAAGGTTACCGTAAGTTGCCTGTCGAGTGCCAGAATCCACCACATAACACATGCACTCAGGTCACTCCATAACAAGTACAAATATGACTCTGTCATTGTATGTGTTGGCGTAAATGACCTGAGACATACCTCCCTGGACTACATGAAAAGAGACATGGAGGAGCTCTCTGACCATGTAGCCCAGGCTGGTATGACTCTGACTCTAAGTAGCATCCTGCCATCACCCAAAATGATGCCAGCATACGAAGAAAAAAGGACCAGTTTCAACAATTGGTTAAACTACTGGTGTCATTCAAAGGGGATCCAGTACTTGTCAGCCTGGGACGACATGCTTGACAAGCCACGTTGCTTCGCCAGAGATGGCTTGCACCTGTCGCCCCTGGACTTTCGAATACTGGCCAAGACTCTTGCCGCCCCAATACTGCCTTTTTTAGGCAAGGCTCAAATGACAAACCCGCCTCCATAAACAAAAATAATAAACAAAAACTGAGGGTAATGCTGCTCAACGCCAGAAGTCTAAACCTCAAAATGCACACACTCAAGGCTCTCCTTAGTATGATAGAAATCGACATATGTGCAATGACAGAAACCTGGTTCAAGGCTCCAGAGAACACCCCAGCACTACCAGGCTATAACTCCTACTATATCTTTAGGTCCCAAAAACAGGACAGGAACACAAGAGGAGGGGGTATGTCCATATTCATCAAGAACACCCACACTTCCAGGTTAGTAGCACAGCACGCGGAATCTGAGACCATCCAAGTGCAACTGAAAGCGGGTAAATTAACTGTTCAATTTATAGCTTGCTACAGATCTCCCACCTTGTCTCAGGACCCTCACGCAGCATTCCTGAGAACATTAGAAAGTATGAAGATTCTACCCAACATCATGCTACTGGGTGACTTCAACTATCCAAACATTGACTGGGAAAACTACTCAAGCTCAAACGCCCTAGCCCAATGCTTCCTTGAGTTTATAAACTCAAACGCCGTTGAACAGCCGGTCACCACTCCCACAAGAGGTGACAACATACTGGACCTGGTCATCACCAACATGGGGGAACCTATGTTCCACACCTGAGGTAAACTTGTCATTGGTAAGATCAGATCACAAACTAATCACATTGGACATCCACACCCCCCCCCCCCCAGTCAAGGAAATCAAGGTAAAAAACTTCTCTAAAGCCAACTTCGCACTCCTCAAGACCGAGGTGGGAAGTTTCAAAGCTCCCAATCAAATGGAAAATGATGACCCATCGGCAGAATCCTTTACAAGTGCATTCTATGAACACCTTCAAGAATGCATGGACTGAGCCATCCCAAATAAAACCAAAACCAACTCCTCAAAAAAGAGGAAGCCAGTCTGGTGGACCCAGGCCATAAATAAACTTTACAACAGTTGAGGAAACTCCTGCAAGATAGAACAAAATCCCAAAATAAGAAGGCATCTCTGATTAACATCAGTAAAAAACTGCACTCCCTCATTAAATCATCCAAGGCCAACTTCGAAAGAAAAATAGCCAATGACTCTAAGGATAACCACAAGGCCTTCTTTAACTATGTCAAGAGTCTAGGGGCAAACACTCAGATATGCTCCGAGCTAGTGCATAATGGCCATAAATACACTGAACCAACAGACATTTCCAACATCCTGGCTGACAAGTTCAGTGCAAACTTCACCGCCCCCTCTCCACCAAAGGGGCTAGCACCCATCCCAGAAGAATGTGGCGTTCCAGATATCTCAGACACACAAGTAAAGACGGCCCTTGCAAAGGCCAAAAACACAGCATCAATGGGACCAGATGCTATCCCAGGTTGTGTCTTACACGAGCTTCAAAATGAACCCCCCCCAATCTCAAATCACTATTCAAACTCAGCGTTTCTACAGGCTATGTACCCAAAGAATGGCGTATAGCAACAGTCGTACCACTCCACAAAGGTGGTGCCACAAGTGACCCTGGGAACTATCGCCCTACAAGCTTGATGAGCTTGGTCTGCAAAGCCATGGAACGCATTATCATGGAGCTCATTAACAGGGACATTGGGAACCTCCAGACACAGGACCCCACCCAGTTCGGCTTTGTTAAAGGCAGATCTTGCCTCCTGAACTTGGTCGACTTCTTTGAAACAGTCACCAAGGCCATAGATGAAGGGAAGGTGGTCCACACAGCATATCTGGACCTCGCTAAGGTGTTTGACACCATCCCACACTCAGGAATCATAGACAAACTCACCAGCTTAAATATCAACCCCCATGTCACAAGATGGGCTGCCAATTGGCTCTCAGACAGAACCCACACGGTAAGAGTGGCAGGCGCCATGTCTGACTCTAAACCAGTCACAAGCGGAGTCCCACAGGGCTCAGTCCTGGGACCCCTCCTGTTAGGTATATATTTCTCTGAAGTACAGGCAAAGGCGGAGGGACTGTGGCTAACCAAGTTCGCAGGTGACTGTAAATTGGGTGCAATAATTGACTCTCCAGCTGACACAGACATCCTGCAAAAGGGTCTCACAGAGACAAACAGCTGCTGTCAAAGTCACAGCCTCAAGCTAAATGCCAAAAAAATGCATAGTAATCCCATTTGGGAAAAACAAAGTACCTACAAACTACCACATAGATGGGAATCCACTAAGTACAGAAGAAGTAATTAGGGACCTGGGTACCCAAGTAGATAGCATGCTCTCCTTTGATAACAACATAGCCAAAACGGTCAGGAAATCCTTCTAAGTGGCACACCTGATCACAAAGGGTTTCTCATCCAGATCCAAGGAGGTGATTGTGCCCCTTTACTCCTCACTCATTAGGACCATAATAGAGTACAATGCCCCATTTGGGATGTACCTCACTAGACACCTGTAACAACTAGAAAGACCACAGAAGTACTTCACTAAGAGGATTAAGGGCCTTAAACAATTACCCTATGAAGCACGACTAAAAAAGCTCCAGCTCTTCTCAGTCGCTTACCGTCTGCTCAGATGTGATCTATGCCTGACCTATAGGGCCATGTCAAACCCTGAACTAATGGACATGCTTCACCTCAAAAAAACGAGATCCCTCAAAACCACTTGCTCTAGCGACTTGAACCTATGTACAACAATAAACAGGACATGCTGGAGGGATAGATTCCTGTCCCAGCGACTCCCCTCACTGTGGAATAGAATCCCAATCCATATTTGACAGAGCTCCTCTCTGACCCTCTTCAAGAGGAATCTTGATGAGTGGATGGGTAATCATAAGTTCTACCCTGGGATCACTTCAGGAACCCTGTTGACAGAGGCCCAGGTTACTAATCTAATGGGGAGGCGAAAGCCATCACTCTGTGGCTAGGCTTATAAATGCCCATGGGCAGATAGCCTAGTACTTACCTATGAACCTTAGAGAGAGAGAGAGAGAGACAGAGAGAGAGAGGGGGGGGAGAGAGAGAGAGGGAGAGAGAGGGGAGAGAGAGAGACAGAGAGAGAGAGAGAGAGAGAGAGAGAGAGAGAGAGACAGAGAGAGAGACACACACACACACAGAGGGAGAGAGAGAGAGAGAGAGAGTGAGAGAGAGAGAGAGAGAGAGAGAGAGAGACCGAGAGGGAGAGAGAGAGGAGGAGAGAGAGAGAGGAGAGGGGGAGGGCAGAGAGAGAGACAGACAGAGAGAGAAACAGAGAGAAAGAGAGAGAGAGAGGGACAGAGAGAGAAAGAGAGAGGCAGACAGAGAGAGAGAGAGAGGGACAGAGAGAGAGACAGAGGCAGGCAGACAGAGAGAGAGAGAGGGACAGAGAGAGAGAGTGATAGAGACAGAGCGAGACAGAGCAAGACAGAGAGAAAGAGAGAGAGAGACAGTGACAGAGAGAGACAGTGAGAGAGAGAGAGAGAGACAGTGACAGAGAGAGACAGTGACAAACAGAGAGAGAGAGACAGAGGCAGTCAGAGAGACAGAGAGGGACAGAGAGAGAGAGGGGGACACAGAGAGAGGGACATAATGAGACAGAGAGAGTCAGAGAGAGACAGAGAGAGACAGACAGAGAGAGAGAGAGAGCCAGACAGACAGAGAGAGAGTGAGCGTGACAGACAGAGTGAGAGAAAGAGTGCGAGACAGACAGAGAGAGAGGCAGAGAGAGAGAGGCAGAGAGAGAGAGAGACAGAGAGAGACAGAGACAGAGAGAGACAGAGACAGAGAGAGACAGACAGAGAGAGAGAGAGAGAGACAGAGAGAGAGAGAGAGGCAGAGAGAGAGAGAGAGAGAGAGAGAGAGAGAGAGGCAGGGAGAAGGAGAGAGAGAGAGAGAGAGAGAGGCAGAGAGAAGGAGAGAGAGAGTGAGAGAAGGAGAGAGAGGCAGAGTGAAGACAAGGAGGATGGCGGGAGGAAAACCAGGACTGCAACAGTGAATACACTCGAACATCTACATTTATGGCAAGTGTACACAAATGTACTATGTTCTTCGTGTTTCACTGTTGCAGTCATCACATTTGGGTTGATTCCCAAAGCTGAAGAAAAGGGTGGAGGCAGTCAAGAGGACTAGAGGCTGGCTAGGATGCCCTGCAAGACTGCGGTGGCAAAGCCTGTCCTGGATTTGGAGAAGATAGGCAGATATTGCTTGGTGAAGGTATGAACAGATGTCCATGTTGCAGCCTCCAGGATGTCCCTGGTGGGGACCCCTCTGAGAAAAGCTGCAGAAGTGGAGGTTGCTCTGGTGGAATGTGTCCTGACCCCCTTGGGGGGAGGTTTCCCATGCTGTTTGTAGCAGAAATGGATACAGTGTGCTATCCATTTGGAGATCATTTGTTTGGATATGGCCTTGCCCTCTGCTCCTGCAGCAAAGCTGACTAGCAATGGATCAGCTTTTCTAAAAGATTTAGTCCTGTCTAGGTAGAATCTGAGCTGTCTGTGCACATCTAGAGAGTGCAGAATCATTTCCCCCTTGTATTGTGGGTTAGGGAAAATGGTGGGCAAGTGAATGGATTGGTTGAGAGCCACACTGGACACCACTTTTGGCATGAAGGATGAGTTAAGTCCTGAGGAGACCCTGTCAGCATGGAAAATGATGAAGGGCTCTAGAGCCATAAGTGTTTGCAGCTCTGATACTCTAGCTGAAGTGATGGCCAGAAGCAAGGCAGTCTTCCAAGAGAGAAATTTTAACTCTGCTGAAGCTGCAGGTTCAAAGGGGGGGGCAGGGTGAGCTTTTCCAACACAAAGGTTAGGTCCCAAGCTGGCGTAGGAGCTCTTCTGGGTGGCCTCAAGTTGTTAGCCCCTCTTAGGAACTGTCTGATGAGAGGGTGTGTGGAAAGAGGTGGCTCTGTGCTGAAATGAGCAGAGATGGCAGAGACATGAATTTTAATAGAAGAGAAGGATAGACCCATGTGTGTAGTAGGTCTTCCAGGTAAGTCCGGGATGAGAGGTAGGGAGGGCTGTGCCATTCTGGCTCCCTTAGCCTGGATCCAGGTACAAAACATTTTCCATTTGTCAACATAAGATTTTCTACTGCTGGGGCATCTGGCCTCATGTACAACATCTAGAAGTTGTTTGCTTAGACTGGCAGCTTGAGGAGAGATCAGGGAATAAAGCCAGGCTGCCAGATTCAGAGTCTGCAACTGAGGATGCATGAATTCTCCTTTCCTCTGGGTCAGGAGTGTTGGGATCTGAGCTAGGTGGCAGGGGTGACAGGCTGTGCAGCAGTGGGTACCAGTGCTGGCATGGCCAGTCTGGGGCAATCATGGCTCCAGATGCATCTAAGGTAGAGACATCCACAGGATCCTTAGTCGAAGTAGAGTCTTGCGGCATACCAGACTCCGAAAGGGTCTTGGTAGCGGCTGCGAATCCACAGAAGCGGGCATCAGGGGCTGCAAAAGCACCTCACTGAGGACCAGAGAATTGACAACTAGGTTAACGGAAGCGTCATCAGTTTTGGACCTGTGCGGTCTGTATTTATCCTTATGTTTTTTTCTGAAGGTCAGTAGTCGGATGGCTTACCGAAGCCATATTGGAATTCGAAGACTGAGAGCGAAAATATCTATCTACAATGAGGGCCCGATGACATATAGTTCTGGCATTGAACAAAGCACAAAAGCGACAGCGAGGGATGTCATGGTCTGGGCCTAAACAGGTGACGCAGTAAGAATGAAAGTCTTGGTGTGGTATTTGCTTTCCACAGGCGAGACAATTGTCAACTTTTTCTGACATCAGTTAGAGCAAGAAAAAAGGATCCCCAATGGGCTACTTAGCTTTAGAAGACTTCAACTTCAATTCGGAAACGAAAAACTCAGGTAGCGGCTGACCGGCACTCATGCAAACTGCTTTTGCTTTGGGCTCCTTAGCAAGAAAAGCTGATGTAATGGTGTCAGCTGCCTGATTTTATACTACTGATGACCTGACGTCAGTCCTGGGGTGACAGCAACCAATGCAGAAATACTAAGCCTCTGGTATTCGGGCCAACTGAGGGCTACCCTGGCAGGGATAACCCAAATGTGATGACAGCAACAGTGAAACACTAAGAACATCAGATTTTCATTACTCTTACTGCCTCAGTGGCATGTTGGCTTATCTGCAAAGGTAACACAGTACTGGCCAGCTTTCAAAAGCTCAGACTCTCCTCCCTCTCTCTTTTTGTGACAACTGACTGGCAAAGCATATCCTGAGAGGGAAGCCTTCAGCTTTAGTGGGTGTTAAGTATCTGCCATGCAGAAAAAAAAGTCCCTTGACTCTTCAAAGGATACTGTGCATATTTTTCCATCTTACTACTCAGAGGAACCATATTTGGGGACTCCCTTCCCCACTTTATTATTATTCTCTATTTTTATGTTTAAATATATTTGTTTTATTATTTTATTTCTGTCAGTGGTTACAGTAATTTTTGTGGGAATTTCTGCAAGGAGCAGTGTTTATTTGGCTTCTACCTTTGACAAATACACAATTTTACTGTTGCTGAGTAAACTATCAGTATTTTTCTCAGAAGTGTAGTGTGTGAGCGCACATGCGCAAAGACACTAGGGTCCATCTCTTGCAGTCATAACACTGAATTAACAGCACTTATTTTTACTGTTATTCTGCTATATTTTCATCTTTTTACAAGAAAATATTGCAGAACTTCAGATATATTTCAGCATTTATACATTACTTACTATATGCATGCCTCTGCGGTTCGTTTTTAACATTGGACCACAATTCTACTTAAAATGAAGTTATCTGAATGTACTTGAGATTTTTCTCACTCTGACAAGAAAATATAGTTTAAATTGCTATTAAATATTACTTTATGGCAAAAAAGCCACAGCACTGAATACACAATAAATCCAAGGAAAACTAGAACCAGTCAATTCCAACACAAGGGCTCCAAAATTCCACATTTACTTCAAAAAACATAAAACTTATCCAAATTCAGACAAACTATTCAACATAATACTGAATGATTCAGTGCTTTCATCTTAATGAATTGACAATCAGAATCAGGGTTTCATTAAAAGAAAGTGCTCATTCAGTGTTACGTTGAATATTTTTTTTGACAAGTTTTACAATGGTTTTTGAAATAAACATGGAATTTTAGAGCCCTTATGTTAGAAATGACTGCTAGATTCTGTTTTTTTCTATTATTTTATGGCAGTTTAATGTAGCTAAAGTGCATGGAACTAATTTTTAGCACTGGTTTGGCATATCAGTTGCTTTGGTGTACTGGAAATTATAACTTCTGTTGTAAATAAACATTTCAAACATTTTTTTTTGTAATAGCACAGTTTGTCAGAGTTTAGTAGTGTGGGGAGACATACTTATTAATAGAAACTAAGTGGTTATTGTGATACGTTATCCAGAGCTGTCAAGTATATTATTCTGGCCAGTGTTCTCTCCTTTGATTGGATGGATTCTAATTTTGGTACCACCACCAAATCCAGTTACACCTAAAACGAAAAAAAATAAATAAATAAACAAAATAAAAATATACCTCATCCTATGGTTACTGAATATGGAACAGGGGTTAGAGACATATTCTGGGGCTGTTGCAGTACTTTTGTTGCATGCATGGGAGAACCAAACCCCTTAGGTGCAGTAGTAGTCTGGAATAAGAGACCCCCCTTGCTAGGCATGATACTCTGTGCTCAGACATTTTATTTTGTAGTGAAGTTCACAAGAAAGAGAGATAGAAGCTTCATCATACAGCTGATATTATAGCTGGGATCTACTTCTAAACCTCAAACCAAACTTCATTTTTGCAAAACGAAAATAGTGAAAGCTGAAATAAAACCCACAGCCCCCCCTAACTATATACACCAACTCTGGGAATGGAGTACAGTGGAGAAAAGGGCATGTTGGGAAAGTGTTTATTTACCATGGGAAAAATTCACTGTTAGGGTATTTAAGCTTTCACTATTTTCGTCTAGCTAAAATGAAGTTCAGTTATCTGAGGTATGAGGTTTAGAAGCAGATCCTTATAGCTGTTTATAAGCCTTTTGTAGTTTCCTTGGCTAACAGTGTTCTCCAAACAGCTCCCTCCTTGAGGATGTTTCCATACATAGCTCTAGTACTAGTTTGGCTGGAGACCTTTATGCTGTGTCAGAGAATAAGGAATCTGATGAGGAGAATGGTGACTTCCACATTTTCACCAAGTCCACTCACATGGATTCTTTGGAAGGTGAACCCAAGCTTAAGTCCAATCAAGTGTTCACTTTTCCTCAGATAATTGCTACATTTAGTAAAGTTTTTTACCTGGTTGAAATTACTAGCTAGCCCAGAGCTACACAGGGTATATAACCTTATAGAAGACAAGATGCCTAACAATGTTGGCCATCTCCCCTCTCTTACCAGCCTTGGAATATTTTATAAAGCTTCATGCAGGACACCAGTATCTATTCCAGCAGCCCATAAAAAGGCTAAGAGAAAATAGAGGGTGTCCTTGGATATGATAACTCTTTGTCCCATTTGACTGCTGACCCAGCTGTGGTCTCCTCAGCTGCCTACTCAAATAAAAAAATCCTTGACTTCATCTAATCTCACACACCCTAATACAGCAGGCAAAATGGTTAGATCTTCAGGGCAAAAGGATGCCCTTCCTAGTTATCAATTGTACGAGAGAATTGATTTTACAATGTGCTTACAAGTCTGGTTGATTTTGCTGCATACTTATCTGCAGAGCAAAAGGTTAAATTGTTTAACGAATCAAGTTTTGAAGCATGCTTTAAAAGGTGCGTTTGAATGTGTAGATACAGTATTGAGAAATGCTGCTTCTGTTGTATTAATACTGTACACTTGGTTATGTAATCAGAACTTCTCAGATTACTTAAGAGCCAAACTTTTAAGTTCTGAATTGGTGGTTGGGCCCTCTGTCACACAATTCTCAACGGGTGCGATAAGATGTAAATTAATGCATGGTATACCTAGGATGTTTCATATACCAAAGTCTTCCTTCAAGGGACAGACAGACAAACAAAATTCCCAGCCAATCAAAGGTTACAAAAGACTAAGAGAGATCAGATAAGTGATTTACAAGGGAACAATGGGGAGGCATATGTATGGCTCCCAAATATGCAAAAAAAGTCGATAAGACTTAGGATTTTTGCCTGAAATTGTTTGCATAGATAATTTTATTCACCAAGCAAACTCCAAAGAATTCTGACTCTGGTAGATGGCAAATGTTGGAGGTGTAAAGGGAAAGAAAGAGGCAACTGGGAACATAGATTTTTAGAGTACGAGTTGGCAAACTTCAAAAATTCTTTAAAGAGTACTCTTGTCAGAAATATTGGATGAGCAAATGGGTGCAACTAAGGACATTTTTTGAACTGGGACACAGGATTTGAATTGCCTATACATAGTAAGGCATTCCTGAGTTTAATTCTGGTGGCTGCTAAAAAAGCAATTACTAGAAAATGGAAACCAAAAATCTAAACCAATTACATTTCATGTACTGGACAGTGTAACACAGATGAATTAAAAAATTGAAGTGTGAACTTCAGAAAAGGGCAGGAGCAAACTTCATGGAAAAAAAATGGAAACTATGGGCACACTACCCTGCAGAATAATGATCTGGAGGAGGAGTGAGATTTAAGGGAAGGCAGAACTGAGAAGTTTATGTAATGTTGGACTCATAGTTATACAAAATATGTGAGAAGTTATGTAATGTTGGACTCATTATAGTTGTACAAAATATATGAAGTATAATGTATGTAACTGGAAAATGTTAATATGGTTTGTTTTTCTTATATAAATGTAGCTTTGCCTATGTCTCAAGTGATAATTCAATAAAGGTGTTAAAATCCCGAAAAAGGATCAACCCCCTGCAAAGGAATGACTATGCTGAGTCACAGAGCACCCCGACCCCCACCTGTCCTTCCTTCTCTTTCTCCTTTCTCTCAGTTCTGCAGCTTGGCTGTACATAGTCTCAGAAAAATGGGGTCTGAGAATAATTTGGAGAGTATGCACTTGGTGGTGGACAGAAAATCCACCCCCTTTCACAGGAATTCCCCCTACATCAGACCAGTTTCCGCCAGTGCTCAATCACATGGTAGAAGTCCTGGGTCTTAGAATCAGTGCCTGCAATACACCAAGGCAAAGGATTTTACTCCAGAAAATTTTCTGGAACTAAAAAAAGAGCACTTCTGGAGACCCATCCTAGACTTGTCCTTTCTAAACACCTTTGTAAAAGGAGAACAATTCAAAATGCTCACCTAACAGATGGTCCTAGCGTTGCTTCCAGGGCACTGTTTCATAGTGACTCTAGATCTCAAGGACGCTTATCATATTCTTTTTGCTACCAATTTCAGGAAATTTTTAAGATTTTTTTGTGTCTGGCTAACATTACCAGTTTTCTGTGTTACTCTCTAGACTATCCACTGCGTCTTAAGTGTTTACAAAGGGTCTGACCCCAGCAGATGCCTACTGTAGAACTCTATCCATCTGCATTTTCCTTACTTAGATGACTTACTAAGTGTTGCAGATTCCTATCCAAGTGCTTAAGTGTCATTAGAAAAGGCCACATCTGTTGTTTCCCACCTGGGCTTCAAACTGAACCTTCAAAAGCCCTTCCTCATACCCTCTTAATGAATTGATGTTATGTTGTCCTATCTTGCCTTCATTCATTGCTGGTTGGTTTTGGAACGGAGAATCAGTTCTGACACAGCCTATACAAAAGCTCGAGAGCCGGCTCGGGGCTATACCTTATCCCATCATGCTCAGGAAAGATTACCCACATCTCGTTTGCTGCTAAACAAGACTGGGTGCTCCATGCAGGCTCTTGGCTAAGTGGAAATTTTTCTTCCTTATAGTTTTGGCTAAACTGGTTTAAAATAGTTACAGTTATTGTAGTTTAACAACTTAAGTAGTTAGGACTGGTATTTTGTGCTTTCAGATGTTCGTTGCGGTTGTTTGTCTTTCTGGTGACCATCATCTACCACTAGGCCTGTTTGAACTTTTCTTCCCTATCCTGGCCAAACTCATTTAAGTTAGAGAGATTTGGACTAGTTTCCTTTTCTTACTTTCTTTGGGTAGTCCGTTTGTGTTAGAGGGCTCCCCTTGGGCCCATTTAAGTTACAGGGCTCCTTTCAGCCCGTTTAACTTGGAGGTCGTCACACTTGGGTTATCTGCCTGCAGGTAGCCCTCAGTCGGCCTAAAAACAGAGACTTAGTATTTCTGCATCGGCTGCTGTCGCTCCAGGACTGATGTCAGGTCGTCAGGGGTATAAAAACAGGCAGCCGACACCATTACATCAGTTTTTCTTACCCCAAATGTCAGGAGCCCCCCAAATAGGGAGCTATGTTATGGTGGAAAAAATACCACCAGTAAAAAGTAAATACCAATAGCCCTGTAAAGGCTGAGTAACCGAGACAGAGAAGGAGAGAGAGAGAGAGAGAGAGAGAGAGAGAGAGACAAGGGGGCTGGAGGGTGGGAAACCAGGACTGCAACAGTAAATACACTCTAACATCTACATTTATGGTAAATGTACACAATTGTACTATGTTCTTCGTGTTTCACTGTTGCAGTCATCACACTTGGGTTGATTTCCAAAGCTGAAAAATAATTGAAGGCAGTCAAGAAGAGTTGGGGCTGGCTAGTACACCCTGCAGGACTGCTGTTGCAAAACCCGCCCTGGATTTGGAAAAGATAGGCAGGTGGTAATGCTTGGTGAAGGTGTGAACAGAACTCCAGGTAGCAGCTTCCAGAATGTCCCTGGTAGGGACTCCCCTGCGCAATGCTGTAGAGGTAGAAGTTGCCCTAGTGGAATGCGTTCTGACTCCCTGAGGTGTTGGTTTTCCATGGTGTTTGTGGATACAGTGTGCTATCCATTTGGAAATTGTTTGTTGAGATATGGCCTTGCCCTCTGCCCCTGGTGCAAAACTTAGTAGTAACTGGTCAGATTTCCTGAAGGGCTTAGTCCTATCCAGGTAGAATCTGAGCTGTCTGTGCACTTCTAAAGAGGGCAGGATCCTTTCCCCTTTACTTTGAGGATTAGGGAAGAAGGTTGGCAAATGGACAGATTGGTTGAGAGCTACACTGGACACCAATTTGGGCATAAAAGTCGGGTTAGTCCAGAGGGAGACCCTGTCAGCATGAAAAATAATGAAGGGTTCCACAGCTATAAGTGCTTGTAGCTCAAACACTCTTCTAGCTGAAGTGATGGCCAGAAGCAAGGCTGTTTCCAAGAGAGGAATTTTAACTCTGCTGACGCTGCAGGCTCAAACGGGGGAGGGCGTGAGCTTTTCCAGTATGAAGTTAAGGTCCCAAGTAGGGGTGGGGGCTCTCCTTGGTGGCCTTAAGTTGTCGGCCCCTCTCAGGAATTGTTTGGTGAGAGAAGAGAGGTGGCTCAGTGTTGTATTGAGCCAAGATGGCAGAGGCATGGATCTTAATGGAAGAGAAGGATAGGCCTCTGTGGAGTAGTTCTTCTAGGTAATCCAGGATTAGAGGTAAGGAGGGCAGTGCTGTGCCCGCTCCTTTAGACTGAATCCAGGAACAATACCTTTTTCACTTATCAGCATAGGATTTCCTTGTACTGGGTCTTCTGGCTTCAAGAATGACGTCCAGCACCTGCTTGCTTAGGCTGATCACTGGGGAGAACTCAAGGAATAAGCCAGGCTGCAAGGTTCAGGTTTTGCAGTTGTGTATGCAATATCTGTCCCTCCTGCTGAGTGAGGAGGGTTGGGATCTGGGGTAGGTGCCATGGTGGCACCAGTGACAGGCTGCGCAGTAGTGGGTACCAGTGCTGGCGTGGCCAGTCTGAGTCAATCAGGATTGCCCTTGGTCTGTCCCGTCTTATCTTGCGCATTCTTGTAAGAAGAGGCAGAGAGGGGACAGGCATAGATTGAGAGGTTTACCCACTAGAAGGATAGAGCATTCACTTTCCAGGCCCTGCTGTGAGGTGTCCTGGTGCAGAATTTGCTGATCTGGTGATTGTAGGGGGAGGCAAAAAGGTCCACCTCCGGGGTCCCCCATTTCTGGGTTAGAAGGCTGAAAGTGCTGGGGTCTAATTGCCACTCATGTGGATCTAGGAGATTTCTGCTTAAGTCGTCTGCCAGAGAGTTTTGTTTGCCTGGCAGGAACTGAGCTTGCAGGTGAATGTGCATGTCCAAGGCAGTGTTCCACAGGGTCATGGCTAGCCTGCAGAATGGGTAAGAATGGGTTCCCCCTGCTTGTTGACGTACCACATAACTGTGATGTAGTTTGTTTTTATTAGCAGGGGTCCTGGTGAAAGTAGGGATCTGAAAGCTGTCAGAGTGTGCTGAACAGCTAGCATCTCTTTTTGGTTGATGTGCAGATGCATTCGACTTGGCCTCCAGGAGCCCTGAATGCACTTGTCGTCCAGATGTGCCCCCCAGGCATAGTCTGATGCGTCTGTGGTTAGGGTCTGGGCGGCGTGGGGTTGTGTAAAGGGAAGTCCCTTGTTGTGGGTGCATGCTGATGCCCGCTGAAGAAACTCTGTCCTTAGACAAGGTATGATAGGTAAGATGGTTTCCAGGTCCTGAGAATGTTGGCACTAAAGACTTTTTAAGTACCACTGAAGTTTCCTCATATGCAGTCTGGCATATGGAATTAGTAGAACGCAAGAGGCCATGAACCCTAGAGCCTGCAGGATTTTCCTTGCGGATAGCTAGGTTCAAGTGGCCATTTGAGCGAAGTAGCCTATTAGATAGGCTTGTTTTTCCAGAGTAAGGAATGCCATCTGGGATGCTGTGTCCAAGCTTGCTCCCAGGAATACAATCTTTTGACTGGGGACTAGTTTTGATTTCTTTTCGTTAATGCTGTACCCCAGGGAGGTTAGAAGGTTCTTTACAAATTGTCTGAATCAGACAATCGTCCAAGTAAGGGTATATTTGAATCTTTCTCTCCAATAGGTAATGGTTGAAGCCAGGCATTAGACTCTGGGAGCAGTGGATAAGCCAAAGGGAAGTGCAGAGAACGGATAATGCATAGATACTGCCTTGAAATGTAGATATTTCCTGCATGATTCCCCGATAGGGATGTGCAGATAGGCTTCTTTTAGGTCTAGGGTGGCTAACCAGGCATCTTTGGACAGCATAAGAAGAAGCTGTTGAAGGGTGAGCATTTTGAATTTTGGTACCACCAGGAAGGTGTTTAGAATGGAAAGATCTAGGATTGGGCGCCAAGTGCCCTCTTTTCTGTGTACCAGGAAAAGTCTGGAATAAAACCCTTGACCTATCTGTTCTGCAGGAACAAGTTGAATAGCCCTTATGCAGAGCAGGGTTAACTTGGTTTTGTGCCTCTGCCTACTGGTTTGGAGGAAGGTCCGGGAACCCTTTTGGGGTTGGCAGTGTGTGGAAGTAAAATTTCTACCCCGAGATACAATGTTGAGGACCCATCGGTCTTTGGTGATGGAGGTCGTTTTTTTGCATGGTGGGCATGTTTTCCTCCTAGGGGCAGAAGCAATTGGGCTGAGGTGAGGAGTGGAGTTGAGAAGTCCTTGTGAATTCTTTTCATAAGGGGGTGGCTTAGCACTCCCTGTTTTAGAAGTGGAGGTACTCCACTGCTTAGATCTCTGCATACCCTGAGACTGTAATCTGGGGGGGGGGGTCCGTTTCCCCTGGGTCTAGTTTGAGATGGCCTCAAGAGGGCTGGAAAGGACCAATGTTTCGAGGGGCAGTGCCTACAGAATCTTGGAGGCTGTACCTGCAAAAAATCTTTGACTGTCTGCAAATACTTAGTTTTTTCTTCCATCTTTTTTAGAACCTCTTCTGCTTTGGTGCCAAACAAATTGTTCTTATTCAAAGGAGCATCTAGTAATTTTGATTTGACATGGTCCGGCAAGGTCTGTTCTTTAAGCCAAGCATGCCTTCTCAGTACAGAACCAGTGACTGCTGCCCTGCAAGATGCTTCTAGGGCATCAAACCCACATTGCAAAGTATGCTTAATGACTTGGCTTGCAGAATGCATAAGCTCCTGTAATTCTTTTTTTTTCTGCACAGTTTGTAAAGGTAGATAATTTTAATAAGTTCCATAACATGTTGCTGGTATTTCAGCATGTGAAACTGGCAATTCAATGCCCTAATGGCGAGAGTTGCAGAGGTGTATACTTCCTTACCCCATCTGTCTAAAGCTCAGGGATCCCTGTCTGAAGAGGTGGGATTCTTAGTTGTAGCTGCTTTTATACCTTTAGGCCCTTGGGAAATGACCTCAGGGTCAGCAGTAGGATTTTTGAAAAGAAATTTGTGAGAGTCAGGGACTCTGTAGTACCTGCCTGGTTTCTTGGAGCAGGGAGTAAAGTATCAGCAGTTAGACTGGATTACATAAAGACATCATCCACAACATCCAGAACTGGAGCGATAGACAAAGGTCTATATTGTGGCAAATCTAAAAATTCTCTGAGTCTCTTTTTGGACTGAGGATAATCCTGGCATTCCCAGTGGAAATGGTCTCAAAGTATGTAGGGTTTCACCAAAAGAAAAATCCTCTTGAAGGGAAGCAGAAGGAATAGATTTTTCTGCATCTGAATCCTCATAAGCAGATAAAAGCACGTCTTCAAATTCAGAAACCTCAGAGTCGTCAGACTCTTGGTCAGTTAAAGCTGCTGGGGACAGGTCTCTTTCTCTTAGCAGGGGAAGGCTGGCTTCCCGTAATCAGCATGATCAGGTCTTCTGCCATTTTAAGCATTTGAGAATGTGATAAAGAAGCAGGTGCTTGAGACTGGGTCATCATTTTTTTAGGCGTAGCTCGTAATCTTGGCCTGAGAAACGCAGTCGTTTTAGACAGAACTGAAGACGCGAAAGAAGCTGGTGCCTACACAGCGGCTCTGGACCCATCCAAGGTAGAGACATCCACCGGTTCTGTAGTCAAAGAAGAGTCTCGCGGCATACCGGACTCCGAACGGGTCTCAGTAGCGGCCTGTGAATCCACTGAAGTGGGCATCAGGGGCTGCGAAAGTGCCTCACTGAGTACCGGCAAACTGGTGACTAGCTTAACGGAAGTGTCATCGGCAGTTTTGGACCTGTACAGTCTGACTCTGTCTTTATCCTTATGTTTTTTCGGAAGATCGGTAATAGTATGGCTTACTGAAGCCATTTCGGAATACGGAGATAGAGAGCGAAAGTATTTAGTGACAAAAAGTGCCCAACGAGTAGTTCAGGTGATGAACAAAGCACAAAACAGACAGCGAGGAACGTCGTGGTCTGGGTCTAAACAGGTGACGCAGTAAGAATGGAAATCTCGATGTGGTATTTGCTTTCTACAGGCGAGACAATTGTTAACTTTCTGACATCGGTCAGAGCAAGAAAAAAGAATCCCCAATGGGGTACTTAGCTTTAGAAGACTTCAGGATGATTCAATTCGGAAACGAAAACTCAGGTAGCGGCCGACTGGCACTTGTGCAAACTTCTTCTGCTTCGGGCTCCTCGGCAAGAAAGAGTGATGTAATGGCGTCAGCTGCCTGTTTTTATACCTCTGGTGACCTGACGTCAGTCCTGGAGCGACAGCAACCAACGCAGAAATGCTAAGTCTCTGGTATTTGGGCTGCCTGAGGGCTACCTGCAGGCAGATAAACCAAGTGTCATGACTGCAACAGTGAAACACGAAGAACATCCTGCTGTTGTATTCCGGTAGTTAGTTAAGCTTGTGCCCATTTATGTTAGAGGGCCAAGTGCCGTTTAAGTTGGAGGGTAAAGCTAACTTCCTTCTCTTCTAGAAAGTTGGTTAAGTTTCCTCTGAAAACACACACATATATATATATATATATAAATAAAATTAGTGTGGTGTGCAGTTCATAGTTATATATAATCCTTTTAGTGTGAGGTTTGAATTGTAGTGTGTTCTAATTCTTTTCACGGATTTAAAAAAAAAATAATAAAATAATAATGGTTGTAGCTTGTTAACTTTGCCATTATGTCTAAAGAATAAAACAAAATAAAGCCATCTAGCTTTAAAAAAATGCCAGAGGTGCTCCCAGAAATTGTCCTTGACCAATGGTCATAGTATCTGCATGTACTGTCTCGGAGCCATTCACTTACAAGAAACATGTACCTTCTGTCATTCCTTTAGCTCTAGGGTTTTACTAGAGAAGAAAAACAAACTTATTGTAAGAGGGCTTCTGCAGTCTCCTTTCGCTGAAAGCTTAGAAAGTCAGAGCACCTCCAGTAAGACTAAGTCTACATCTACCAAAATTGACAAACCTACCAAGAGATCTTCATCTTCTTCTGGCCATTCGGAACTGCCAAAGAAGACAGCAAAAACTACTCAATCGGATCCAAAACCTACTGGATCAGACTAACCAAGCTCCTCGGCACCACAGATTTTGTAGCTGAGAGAGACTCAGGCTCAGAGCCAGTCTCTGGAATAGTTACCGGTCTCCCCTACTCTGAGATCTTGTTCACCAACCCCTTCCTATAGGTCTTCCAGGAGCCTATCAGATGACTATGCGGATAGGGTGGTGTGTGGACTGCTGAAGTCGCCAACACTGGCAAAACATTTCTCGGCTCCAACCTAGTCGGTTTCGAAGCCAACAAAGACCTTTTCGTCCATGTCTATTCCTTCTCCGAGCCAAGATGGAACATAGGAGCCAGAATGTCTGGTACCCACTGTAGTAGAATCTTCGGTGCCAAGACCCACTCTGGGGATTTTAGAACCGTTGTCTGCTCTGAAATCTTCGGTGCCATCTGGGATGTCTATGAGGAGAAGCTCTCTGGTCGGGTCCAGAGGGGACGCTTGGAGCAGAGGTTCTTCAATTCCAAGTTTGCCTCTCAGGGCTTTGGTGTGGGTGAGCTTGGCTCCTATATCGGGGCCGGAGCCAGCCCCCTTGGCGCCGGGGATTCCCTCTCCTTCTTCAGAACTGGAGGTGTCCTCAGAGCTGGGGGGGGGGGGGGGCTTTTGAGCTGAGGAGTGTTTTGTCCTCCTCTACAGCTCGACACAAAGGTACTGGCATTCTTCCCCCTAAAGCACCGGCTTCTTTCTCAGCATCAACCAACCACAGGACAGCAGAGATTCCAGGCCTCAGGGTGTTTCATTGGGCAAACAATAGTCTCCTGAGACCTCTCCAGAATACCCTTCTGAGGAGGCTCCCTGGAAGAGACTTTGCAAAAGGAAGCACCTGGATTCACCAAACGAGTCAGTCACCTCGGACACTGACCTCAAGGAGACAGGAGGTCCCCACAGTCACCTTCTAACGATATCTCCTTTACGGCTATCCTAGAAATCCTTGAATAAAGAGGAGGCTGGAAACCCATCAACCCTTCTGATGAGGTGTCAGTGTACCTGAAGGCCTTTAGATCTCAACCTTCAGCCACATGGGTGTCTCTGCCTTTCGACAAACTCATGGATCTAGTTAGATGAAAGGCATGGGAGTCACCAGATGTAATGGAACCGGTCCCTTGGAGGCCAAATAAATTTATTACAGCCCCAACAGACAAAGAATTTCTTGCAAAAGGCAACCCCTGTAGATGCTATGGTGGTGGCAAGCAGCCACTAAGCAGGAACTTACCGAAACGTCCTCATCTGTCCATCCACCGAATAAGGAGTCTCAAACGATGGACAGATATGGGAGGCATATTTTTTCATCAGCAACATTTGCCCTTAGACCACTGAACTACCCAACGCACTTCACTAGACTTCAAAGAGATCTCCTGAAAGAGTTAGGAGATACTCTTCAAGGTACATTCGCTGCAGCGGTCTCAGGTAAGGTATCCTCTCAGCTATTCACCTTAAACTCCGTAGTGGATTCCTCCATGAGGACTGATTTCTTATGCAGTGGATAGAGCGAGTAGGGCAGTGGGTTCAGGAGTTTCCCTAAGGAGACACTCCTGGATGCGCTTGTGTAATTTTGCAGAACCTTTCAAGTCTACCTTTGTCATCACCCCTTTCGATGGTTCCTCACTCTTTGGACCAAAAGTCAAAGCCACACTCACCAGATGCAAGCAAGAAGGAAAACTTCTCTCTGCCGTTGGGAGTACATTTTTCCGTACCTTACAGACCCTATCCTAAGGGTCAGAAGGGTGGTAAAATATGGTTACAAAAATCCCAGGGAGTTTTTCAAGACGCACGATGTAAATCCTTCCTCAAGGGCAGAGGGGGAAGTAGTAATGGTAGACATTGTCCATGCAGCAGAGAGGGTTCGCAAAATCAGGGTGATAGTGATTCATTTCGTGGACAACCCTTCCAGCACTCCTGAAAGGAGGCCTGCCTGCCCTCCTCTGGAGGCAGTCGAGGAGCATTTATCTTTGTACCCAGAAGCCTGACTAGAGATCACAAAAGACAAATGGGTACAAAGTATAATATCCAGAGGTTATTCCACTCCCTTTTGTCTTCCCGTTCCACACATCAGAAAAATCCCAGACATTCCACCCAGTCAAAGGGAACAGACAACTGTAGACATTCAAAAGTTGCTGGACAAGAGAGTCATCCAAAGAGTCCCCGCAGACAAAATAGGATTCAGAACTTACTCAAGATTCTGTTTAGTGCCAAAAAGAACAGGGGACTTTAGACCCATCTTGGATCTCAGCAAATGAAACAAATCTGTAAAGAAGTCAAAGTTCCGAACGGTGACACTGCAGTCTATTCTTCCCTTTTTAGGGAAAGACAATTGGATGTGCTCGATAGACCTCCAGGACGCATACTACCATATAAAAATGGACAGGCCATCAAGGAGTCATTTGCACTTCCAGCTGGGAGTCAGTCATTACCAATTCTGAGCTCTTCCCTTTGGTCTCACTACAGCCCCCAGAGTGCTCACCAAATGCATGGCAGTAGTCATGGTCTCACTTGAGACAACTAGGATTCCAAGCATTTCCATACCTAGATGGATGGCTCCTGACTGCCACCACCAGGCATCCAACTTTGTTCTCACTTGGGGATAACAGTAAATTAAAAAAAATCTGCCTTGTGGCCATGTCAGCATATTACATTTATAGCAGCAGATCTCAACACCATCTCCATGATGGCAAAGCTACCTGTGGAGAGAGAGTCTCTACTCAGACAACAGATCTCCAACCTTCTTCCAAGAACCAAAGTGAAAGTGAGAACAGTCTTAAAAGTTCTAGGAACCATGGCAGCAACGATAACCCTAGTTCCCCTTGCCTGGATGCACATAAGAATTCTACAGTGGCTCCTTTTTTTCTCAATGGTCATTTCAAGAACTTCCCATGTCTCACCATATCAGAATCACAGAGTCATGCAAGAAAGATCTATGATGGTGGCTCCTTTCCAATAAGGTCAAACCTTTACCCTACAACAACCTGTGGCGACAGTGACCACAAACACCTCTCAGATAGTGTGGGAGGGCATTACCTGGGGAGGATGGTCCAAGGCACAAGGCAGGAGCAAGTGGCCCATTTGCACATCAATGTCCTAGAGATGAGAGCAGTGCTTTTGGCAATGCAGGCACTTCAGGACTCTCTTCCATTACAAACTGCAATTCAGACAGACATGTCGGCGGTCTGGTACATAAACAAGCAAAAAGGAACCAAATCCTATCCTCTTTTCCAAGAGGCACTCAAGAGTATGGCCACAGGCTAAATCTTCCTAACGCTTTCTGGTAGCAATGCACATTCTGGGGAAATCCAAAGTGATAGCAGACAGACTCAGCAGGGCAATACTCGTGTCTCACGAGTGGTCTCCTAAAACAAGAGATAGCGGAGATAATTTTCCGGAAATGGGGCCAGCCTTGCTGCGATCTCTTCGCAACACCCATGAATGCCAAATGCAGCAGCTACTTTGCTCTAGTGCCCCCTCCGTGGGAGTCACCAAGGGACGCACTTATACACGATTGGCCCCAGGGACATCTTTATGCATTTCCCCCCTTTCCTCTAATATCCAAAGTCATACAGAAAGCCAAGTCATTGGGAAGCCCCATACTGGCCTCGCCACATTTGGATTCTCTTCCTCTGGCCTCATCTTCAGGAGGAACCGTGGGTTCTGGACCCAGTTCCAGAGCTTCTGACTCATATGTCTGGATCACCCCACCCCTCCCTCCAAATCCTTAAAATGACAGCTCACCAGCAGTGAAAAATACCTTAGTATCTTCACACAAGGCTTCAACCAGGAAGTTATATTCCAGTAAATGGAGGAGGTTCTCATACTGGGCCGCAACAAAAGACATTGATCCTTACTCTGCCCCAATAAGCTCTATTCTTGAAATCCTGGCAGAGTTCTTTCAACAAGATTCTGCTGCAGCTACTATTAAAGTCCAATTAGCTGCAATTTCTAGTTTTCATACTGGTGACTGGAATCCTAACTTGTTGTCCCACAGATTGTGCAAAGCATTCTTAAAAGGAACTTGCTTATTAAGACCTCCCATTAAAGAGCCCCTATCACCATGGGATTTGAATTTTGTTCTATCATATCTAACTTTACCTCCCTTTGAGCCCTCATCAACATGTGATCTCAAATTTCTCTCGTGGAAAACAATTTTATTAGTGGCCATTACTTCTGCAAGAGAGTCTCAGAATTGCAAGCCCTATCAATCAAACCTCCTTACGTAATCTTCCATAAGAATAGAGTATCTCTTCGAACTAACCCATCCTTTTTACCTAAAGTGTGTTATCAAACTAATCTAAACCAAACTAATCTAAACCAAACTACTGAGCTGTCAGTGTTTTGCCCCAATAATGGCAACAAGGCAGAATATAAGCTCCACCAATTAGATGTGCAGAGACAACTCTGCTTCTATTTACACAGAACCAATGATTTTAGGAAATCTAATCAATTGTTTATTTCCTTTTCAGAAGCAAAAAAGGTATGCCTGTTTCTAAGGTCACACACTCAAACTGGCTTTCAAGTTGCATCACCTTTATCTAACAACAGAGAGCTACCTTTCAAGGTCAAGGGACAGTCTACAAGGGCCATAGCAACATCATCTGCCTGTCTAGCTAGAGTATCAATAGGTTCATAGGTTGGTACTAGGCTATAAAAGTCTAGCCATAACAATTCCCTGGCTATTTCTTCCCCAATATTTACTTTGCTGGACCCCCGGGGGTGAATTTCCTATCTCCCATCCAATCATCAAGGTTCCTTTTGAAGAGGGCCAAAGAGGCGCTCTGCTTGACATGTACGGGCAGTCTATTCCAGAGTATGGGGAGTCTCTGGGTCAGGAACCTATCCCTCCAGCATGTTTTGCTCATTGCGATGACAAGGTTTAGATCCCTGGAGCGTGTCTCTCTGAGGGATTGGGATTTCTTTAAGTTTAGCATGTCCATCAGCTCTGGATTTGACATGGCCTTGTATGTTAAGCTGAGATCGCCTCCGAGTAGATGATATGCGACAGAGTATAGGTGGAGTTTTTTTTAGACACTCAGCATAGGGCATCTGCTTTAGGCCTGTGATTCTTTTAGTGAGGTATTTCTGTGGCCTTTCCAATTGTTGCAGATGTCTTGTGAAGTACATACCAAACAGGGCGCTGTACTCTATGATGGGTCTAATGAGGGATGAGTGCAGTGAGACAATGACCTCCTTTTTTCTGGATGAATAGCCCTTAGTGATGAGGTGTGCCACACAGAAGGATTTTCTGACTGTTGTGGCGGTGGTTATCGAGGGTGAGACCACTGTCCACCTGTGTCCCTAAGTCTCATCACACTTTCGGTGTTTAGTGTACTGCCACCTATGTGGTAATTCATGGGTACATGTTTTTCCCCAAAGGGGATAACTATACATTTCTTGGCATTGAGCTTCAGCCCATGGCTCTGGCACCAAGCACCTGTTTCTGGAAGACCCTTTTGTAGAATATCCACATCATTTGGGGATTCAATAATGGCTCCCACTTTGCAGTCATCTGCGAAGAGTCTCTTAGTGTTGGCCTGTACTTCAGAGAAGTAGATGCCAAACAAGAGCGGTCCCAGGACTGAACCCTGAGGTACTCCACTTATCTGGAGCTGGATTTGGAGTCAGCTACTTTTACAGTGTGGGTTCTGTCAGTAAGCCAGTTGGCAACCCATCCAGTGATGTAGGGATTAATTCCCAGCTTAGTAAGTTTATCTATGATTCCAGAGTGAGGGATGGTGTCAAAGGCTTTGGCGAGGTCCAGATAGGCTGTGTGGACCACCTTACCACTGTCCACGGCTCTGGAGACTGATTCGAAGAAGTCAGTCAGGTTCAGGAGACAAGAGCGGCCCTTCATGAACTCAAACTGAGTGGAGTCCAGTGTTTGAAGGTTGCCAATGGACAGTATTTGTGCAGCTGCTACATGGACAAGGCCCCATACTTCTATCACTCATTACAAAGTGGATTTTGCCTTCAGGGACAGGGCCTCCTTTGGTTCCACTGTATTAAAAAAGTGTACTCCAATGAGCCACCCAGGAAATGTGGTGCTATGGATGATGTCCGAACCAGTAAGAATGATGGCAAGATAGGACAACATAAAGTAGTATTGTACTCACCATAACGTTCCATGTTTGTTGTCCCTTTCACCCTTCATTCTTACGACCCTCCCGCCTTCCCCAGCCCAAGACTTCTGGAGGACTTGTTTTTTTTTTCCTTAGACAAGGAGCTCCTCTGACTTTCTTTGTTATATCTATCTTCTACAAATATAATACATGTAAATGTATTATTATGGTTAGCAGCAAACAAGATCTGGGGGATTACACCACTGCATGATGGGATAGTTATTCAGCCACGAGCCAAGTGAAAGACATCGAGCTTTAGTATTTGGCCGAATCGGAGCAGAGGATCGGCTCTGAACCCCAATCAGTAAGAATGAAGGGCAATATGGACAACAAATATGGAATGTTATGGTGAGTACATAACTTCTTTTTTTTTACCTGTTATAAGTGTCCTTGGTATATATTTAAAAAAAAAAAAAAAGTGCTGATATTACGTTGTCCCCATTCTTGCCTCCATTCTTGCTGGTTGGGTTTGGAGCCAATCTTCTGCTCAGACTCAGCCGTATACTATAGCTTGAGAGCTTTTTACTGGCTCAAGGCTAGCCCCTATTCCAACATGCCCAACGGTAGTTACCCAGATCTCGTTTGCCACTTGCAGCATCGAGATTGCTCATACTGGCTCAGGCTAAGTATTTTCTTCTTCTTGTGATTTTCCAAAAATGTTCTGCATTCAGATAGCTAAATTCTGTTAGTTTAGTGTTAGTGTGTGTTCACCCTAGGCTAGCGCTTTTCTGACCTTTCCGCTGCTGCCTTTTTATTGTTGTTGTGGCCGTCATTTTCCCTTAGGCCTACCTTGTTCCCTTGAATCCATTTGATGTAGTGGGCTCCCTTTCTCTCAGCCCCGTCTTTGTTTAAGGGCCTTTTTTTTTCTTTTCATTTCCCTTCCACCCTCCTTATAGGAGCAGCCATTTAAGTTAAAGGCTCTCCTCGGTTGGGGGAGTCGCCGTTTAACTTAGAAGCTCTTCCCCTTCCCTCCTTTCTTTTTCCTGTTAAAAAAAAAAAAAAAAGAAGGAAAGGTTTGAAGTTCTTTTCAGTTGTTGCTGCTGTTGCTCATTCTCTTTGGTATTGTTGTAGTTACTGCTAGCATGTCCAAAGATCCTAAAGAGTCAAAACCTTTGGGTTTTAAAAACTGTGACTCGTGCTGCCAGAAGATGCCCCTTATGGACGGGCACATGAGTTGTGTCTATTACTTGGGGGTTGTACACCTGCAGGACTCATGTTCTATATGTCATGCTTTTAGTTCTCAGGTCCTGCAGGAGAGAAACAGTAAGTTGATTTTGCGAGGCTTATTAAAGAGCCCCTTTGATGTTGCTATCGAGGGTTCTCAGCCAGCAAAAAAACAGGAAAAGTCCCCTAAGCCATCATCTTCATCGACTCTGTCAGAGCCATCTAAATCGAAGGACAAACCTGCGAGTTTGTCAGATCAGTGTGTCGGTTCTGACAAAGCTCTTTCTCCGGCGGCTCCATCAGTGGTTTTGGAGCCAGTCAGGACTCAAGAGAATCAGGTCTCCCTCTCTGGAGCTGGTGCAGTCTGTTCCACAGTCCCCGCTGCTGCAATCTGTGGCAGGCAGTCATCGGTCTTCCTCTCATTCCTCTCGATCATCCAGGCTTTCAGATTATGATATGGAGAGGGTGGTGAAGAGGCGTTTCAAGACACAGGCATTAGCTAAATTATTGAGACCAGCCCACAAGGAATTGGCGCAGACAGCCCAACCCACACTGTTATCGATTCCTCCTCCAACTCCCCTGAGTTCGGAGGTGGAGTGCATGGAAGTCGTTGGGGTGGAACTGTCGGCTCAGATTACCACTGGTCTATAGGTTCTGACTACCACTCCGATCTCTTCGTTGTCTCAGTCTAGTCTACCGATGGATCTGAGGGCTGATGCTCTCTCGTCGGATTCGAGGGAGGGGGTGACAGTGGACCCTTGTCCAACCTCGTTCTCCCTCTCTGGTCTTCGGCGCAGGTGAGTTCGGCTTCAGCATCGGCCTCGGAGCCATCGCACTCTGTTCGGAGATCTACGGGCTCTTCTCAGCCAGGGACTCTTTCGGGCTGGGACTGCGGTGCCTTCAAGATGATGAGGAAAGTGCTGTCCTCTGAGACCGCTCCATCTTCGGCTCCATTGTGTCCTACTTTTTCGGTGCCTAAGTCTGCCTCTGACCCCCCCCCCCCCCCAACACAGGGAACCCATGCTTCAGGACATCCCATTGGGTGACCACACCTCTTCCAAAACCTCCCCTAAGCACCCCTCGGAGGAGGCCCCTCAGAAGAGAAAATGCAAGAGGAAGCATTTGGACTCCCCTGAGTCTCACTTCAGACACAGACTTGGAGGACTCAGAAGGGTCCCCATGGTCCCCCTCTAAGGATGTCTCCTTTACAGACATCCTGAAAATCCTTAGACAGAGGGGTGCTGGAAATCCCTCGCTCCTTCTGAGGACGAATCTGTGTACCTGGATGCATTTGGTTCCTGACCCTCCACCTCTTGGGTGTCTCCACCTTTTGACCCTCAATTGGCTTTAGTGAGTCGGAAGGCATGGAGCTCCCCAGAGACTATGGAACCAGTTCCGAGGAGGCCCAATAAATTCGTAACTGCTCCAGAGGATAGGTCCTTTCTACCCAAGGGTGTGCCTGTTGATGCTATTGTGGTGGCGGCAGCCACCAAGAAAGAATTGGTGGAGATTACTTCTGTCCATTCACCGAACAAAGAGTCTCGTACGATGGGCAGGTATGGGAAACGTAGGTTTGCTTCAGCGGCCTTTACTTTCAGGTCACTGAATTATTTGTCCCACTTTATACCCCTTCAAAGGGATCTCCAAAGGAAAGTACCGTTGTGTACACTTACCATAAATGTAGATGTTCGAGTGTATTCACTGTTGCAGTCATTACATTTGGGTAATCTGCTGTCAGGTTGCCCTCAGTCGGCCTGAATTCTAAAGTCTTGGGTCCTGCGTCAGTTGCTGTCTCCTCTTCCATGATGTTAGGGGTATAAAACATGCAGCCGACGCCATTTTCTTTAGCTTTTTTTGCCCCCGATGTCAGGTGCCCCCAAAAAGGTAGCAAAAATAAATACATCTACATGCATCAATACAAACTTGACCTTCATCTACAAGCAAATACACCACATAGGTTTTAGAAGATAGAGAAGGAAAGAAACTCCAGAATGACAGGGGGATGATGGGAGGGTAACCTGGACTGCAACAGTGAATACACTTGAACATCTACATTTATGGTAAGTGTACACAACTGTACTATGTTCTTCGTGTTTCACTGTTGCAGTCATTACATTTGGGTAGAATCCCAAAGCTATGGTTGGGGAGGCTGGAGCTAAACGGCATTAGGAGCGGCTCTAAGGTCCAGCAGAACTGCAGTGGCAAAGCCTGCCCTGGATTTAGAGTAGAGAGGCAAGTGTGAACAGAACTCCAAGTAGCAGCCTCTAGAATGTCTTTGGTTGGTACTCCCTTTAGGAAGGCTGCTGAGGTAGCAGCAGCTCTGGTGGAATGAGACCTAATCCCCTTGGGCACAGATTTACCATGGTGTAAGTAGCAGAAACGGATGCAGTGGCTTATCCACTTTGAAATTGTCTGCTTTGAAATAGCCTTGCCTTCTGATCCTGCAGCATATGTCACTAGTAATTGCTCAGTTTTTCTTAGAGCTTTAGTCCTGCTTAAGTAGAATCTCAGCTGGCTGTGTACGTCCAAGAAATGCAAAATTCTCTCCCCCTTGTTCTGTGGATTTGGATAAAAGGTTGGCAGATGAATTGCTTAGTTAAGAGTAACACTGGAAATCCCCTTAGGCATAAAAGTAGGATTTGTCCTCAGAGATACCATGTCTGGGTAAAATATGATAAAAGACTCTACAGCCATGAGGGTCTGTAGCTCTGAAACTCTTCTTGCTGAAGTAGTTGCTAGTAGCACAGCTGTTTTCCATGATAACTTTATATCAGCGGCAGCAGCTGGTTCAAATGGAGGCAGGGTGAGTTTTTCCAACACATAATTGAGGTCCCATGCAGGCAATGGTGATCTTCTAGGAGGCCTTAAATTTTTGGCTCCTCTAAGATACTGCTTTAGTAAAGGATGAGAAAAGATTGGTGGCTCTGTATTGTAATGAGCCGAAATGGCAGAGGCATGGATTTTAATTGATGAGAAAGATAGGCCTTTGTCAAGCATCTCAGTTAAGTATTGCAATATCTGAGGAATATTTGGTTCTGCTGTATCAGTTCCTTGTGCTTGATTCCAAGCACAGAATCTCTTCCATTTGTCAGCATAACATTTTCTAGTACTAGGCCTTCTGGCTTCCAAAATGACATCCATCACAGCTTTACTGAGAGGTGTTGTTTGCATGACTACCTGATCAGCCATGCTGCCAGGTTCAGAGTCTGTAGTTGGTTGTGCAGGATCCGATTGTTTTGCTGGGACAGTAGTTGTTGTCTTTGAGGCAAAGTCCAAGCTGGGTATTGAGACAAGTTCCTTAGGATTGGGTACCAGTACTGGCAAGGCCAGTCCGGGGTATCATCTTTGGTTTCTCTTGTCTGACTTTTAGGAGGACTTTGGGGAGAAGAGGCAGAGGAGGAAAGGCGTAAATGGATAGGTTTTTCCAGTTGAAGGATAGAGCATTCACTTTCCATGCTTGTCTGTGATAAGTCCTTCTGCAGAATCTTTTCAATTGATAATTTTGAGGACAGGCAAATAGATCTATGTCTGGGCTCCCCCATTTCTCTGTTATCATGCTGAAGACTTGTGGATTTAGTTTCCACTTGTGAGGATCCATAAGGTTTCTGCTTAAATCGTCCGCCAGAGTGTTTTGTTTTCCTGGCAGGAATTGAGCTTGAAGATGTATTTGGGAAGTCAAAGCTGTGTCCCACAGTGTCATGGCTAATCTGCAAAGAGGGTATGAGTGTGTGCCCCCTTGCTTGTTTATATACCACAGGACTGTGGTGTTGTCCGTCTATCAGTAGTTGTCCTGTATGAAGTAAGTCCTTGAAGGCTGTTAGGTCATTTTAAACAGCTAGCATCTCTTGCTGGTTGATATGTAGATGCATTTGTTTTGGTGACCATATGCCCTGAATGCATCTTCCTGCCATGTGGGCCCCCCAGGCATAACCTGATGCGTCTGTTATGGTTTGGCTGGCAGGGGGTAGAGTGCATGTCCGTCCCATGTTTTGGTGACATGCCTTTGCCCACCATAAAAACTCCTGTTGCAGGCAGGGAATGAGAGGAATCATTGTTTCCAGACTGTGAGAATGTTGACTCCATAAACTTTTTAGGTACCATTGAAGTTTCCTCATATGCAGTCTTGCATATGGAATCAGTAGGATGCAGGATGCCATGAAGCCCAGAGCCTGCAGAATTTGTCTTGCAGAGGACTGGGTTTTTGTTGCCATCAGTTTGAAGTAAGTAGTCAGTTGCCTTTGCTTGTCTGGCGTGAGGTAAGCCATCTAGGCAGTTGTATTCAAGCTTGCACCCAGGAATGTTATCTTTTGAGAAGGTACCAGTTGTGATTTCTTTTCATTTATTGTGTACCCTAGGCATGTTAGAAGCCTTTTCACAAATGCCAGGTGTTGAAGAAGAGTGTCCTTGTTCTCTGCTTGAATGAGACAGTCCAAGTAAGGATATATTTGTATACTTCTTTGTCTGCAAAATGCAATTACTGGTGCCAGGCACTTTGTAAATACCCTGGGCACAGTAGATAAGCCAAAGGGCAGTGCAGCGAATTGGTAATGCATTAAGCCAGCCTTGAATCTGGGGTATCTTCTGCACGACTGTCTTATTGGGACATGCAGGTATGCCTCTTTTAGATCTAAAGTCACCAGCCAGGCATTCTTGCCCAGCATAGGCAGAAGCTGCTCCACAGTCAGCATTTTGAGTTTTGGAATGTACAGGTATGTGTTCAAAATTGATAAATCCTGTATTGGCCGCCAGGCCTTGTCCTTTCTGGGTACCAAGAACAGTCTTGAGTAAAAACCTTAACCTTTTTCCTGTTCTGGTACTGTCTGAATGGCCCCCATATCCATGACGGACGTAACCTGTTTCTGTGCCTCTGCCCATTGATTTTATGGCAGATGTGGCCAACCATTTGCCATTGGCAGAGTGTGCAAATATGGAATCTGTATCTCTGTGATACAATGTTTAGTACCCACTTGTCCTGGGTTACTAACTGCCAATTTTGAGCAAAAAGTGTTAATTTTCCCCCTATGGGTGCTGCCAAAAGATAAGTGCTTGGTGTAGGCAGAGGGAAGCCATTGGGATCGCTTTCTGTAGGTATGCGCTTTATCTCCTCCAGATTTGGAGGTGGAAGCGCCCCATTGCTTTGACCTGTATGAATCTTGCGCCTGGTGTCTGGAACCATTAGGGCATCTGGATTTGCCCCTTTGAGCTCTGTCTGACACAGGAAAGGACCAATTTTTTGTAGGCCAGTGTCTACTGAATCTTGGTGGCTGCACTTGTAAGATGTCTAGTTTGCATAGACTTAGCTTTGTCTTCCATTTTCTTTAAAACCTCTTCTGCTTTAATACCAAACAGAGAATCAAGCTGTAAAGGTGTGTCTAGCAATTTAGCTTTAACATGATCAGGGAAATTTTGTTCCTTTAACCAGTCATGCCTCCCAATCACAGATCCAGTAACTGCAACCCTGCAGGAGGCCTCTAAGGAATCAAAACCACATTGCAAAGTATGCTTTTCAACTTGTTCAGCTGCATGCAATAATTCCTGCAATACTTTATTTTCTGCACATTCTGAAATCAACATTATTTTCTGTTTCAGCAATCCTGTAACATGTTGTTGGTACTTAAGCATATGAAATTGACAGTTTAAGGCCCTGATTGCCAAGGTTGCAGATGTATAAACCTTTTTTCCCCATCTGTCCAGCGCCCTTGAATCTCTGTCAGAGGGGGTAGGATTTTTTGCTGTTGAGGCCTTAACTCCCTGTGGACCCTGTGAAATAGTTTCAGGATCAGCAGCAGGGTTTCTAAATAAAAATTTATGTGAGTCAGGGACCCTGTAATATCGGTCAGGCTTACTGGGAGCCGGAGGTAAGGAGTCAGGGGGTCAAGCTTGACCCCGAAAGCACATCATCCACAATGTCTAAAACAGGGGGAATAGCTAAAGGCCTGTGCTGAGGGAGGAGGAGGAGGAAATCCCTGAGTCTCTTTTTTGATTCTGAGAAGTCTTGACTCTGCCAGTGAAAATGCTCCCTCAAAGTATGCAAGGTTTCTCCAAATGAATAATCCTCAGGAGGAGATGCAGATGGAATAGACTCCTCAGCATCAGAATCCTCATAGGGAGGTATAGAGAATTCCTGATCAGAAGAGGAATCAGAAGAAATAGAAACCTGATCTGAAGGATTCATAATCAGTGTCTTGCCTAGGCCTCTTATCTGGAGGGGGATAGGTACCCCTGATCAAGATAATAAGGTCTTCAGCCATTTTGATCACCTGTTTTTTAGGCATAGAGGCCTGTGCCCTTGGCTCATGCGTCGTTTTTTTAGTTTTAGAAGTTGCTTTTGTCTCGACTTCTTTTCTCTGTCCTTTTCTTTGCATTTTTTATGTACTCCGGTAGACGGATTGCTATCTGACGACATTTCTGGGTAGTTAAATCCATTTCCAAAATATTCTGATGCAATAATATACCAACGCTTAATAGTGGGTTGGTTAAATCTAGCACAAAACCGACAGCCTGGCATGTTTGTGATCAGGGCCTAGGCAAGAAACAGTATAAATGGAAATCCTTATGAGGTATTTGCTTCCTACAAGTAATACAATTATTAACTTTTTCTGACATTGGTAAAAAGCAAGAAAAAAGTTTCCCCAATGGGGTACTTAGCTTTAGTGAAACTCAAATTCGAATATTTCAGTAGTCAGCCAACCGGCACTTGCGAAATGCTTCTGCTTCGGGCGGTGCGAAGGACTAAAGAAAATGGCGTCGGCTGCATGTTTTATACCCCTGATGACCTGACGTCATGGAAGAGGAGACAGCAACCGACGCAGGACCCAAAACTTTGGAATTCAGGCCGACTGAGGGCAACCTGTCAGCAGATTACCCAAATGTAATGACTGCAACAGTGAAACACGAAGAACATTTAGGAGATACCCTACAGGATCCTACAGCTGAAGGAGCTGCAAGTAAGGCGGCTTAACAGCTTACGACCTTGACATCTATAGTTAACTCCTCCATGCGGCTGATCTCTTACACAGCAGATTGTGCGAGTAGGGCAGCAGACACAGGATTTGCTTTGCGTAGACACTCCTGGATGCGCCTTTGTCAATTTGGGGAGCCTTTCAAGTCCTCCTTTACCAACACCCCCTTTGACGGCTCGTTTCTGTTCGGGCCTCAGGTAAAAGAGACGCTTACTAGGTGTGAATGGGATGGCAAAACTCTCTCTGCCGTGGGAGTATGTTTTTCCGCTCCCTCTAGACCTTACCCCAAGGGTCAGAAGAGCGGGAAGATGTGGTTAAGAAAATCCCAGGGAGTTTCACCTGACATGCATGGAGACTCCCCCCCCCCCCCCCCCCAGAGTCAGCGGAGGAAATAACAGGAGATGCCGATCCCGAAGGGGGGGGGGGGTCCGCAAAATCAGGCCGACAGATACCTTCTCTGTCAGGCCTTTCCAGCGCTCCTGAAAGGAGGCCCAACTGTCTGCCTCTGGAGGTAGTCGGGGACAGATTATCCCAGTACCCAAAAGCCTGGCAAACAATCACGGAAGATACATGGGTAGTGTCAATAATATCCAGGGTTACAAAATTCCCTTCTCCCAATCACCCCTCCAACAAATCAGCACTCAATCCCAGATGTTCTACCCAGTCTTCAGGATCAAGCAAACCTAGAAGTTCAAAGGTAGCTAGAAAAAAAAGCCATCCAAGAAGCCCCCGCAGACCAAATCGAATCCAGCACTTACTCCAGGTTTTTTTTAGTTCTGAAAAAGACAGGGGACTGGAGACCCATTTTGGATCACAGCAAACTCAACAAATCAGTCAAGAAAACAAAGCTCTAGATGGTAACACTGCAGTCCATTCTTCCCTTTTTGGGTCAGGACAATTGAATGTGCTCCATCGATCTCCAGGATGCGTACTACCATATAAAAATGGACAGGCGGTCCAGGAGGTACTTGCGCTTCTGGCTGGGAGCTAGTCATTACCAGTTCAGAGCTCTGCCCTTTGGTCTCACCACAGCCCCCAAGTTGTTCACCAAATATATGTCAGTAGTCACGGCTCATCTGAGGTGTCTAGGATTCCGGGTGTTTCCATATCTAGATGGCTGGCTACTCACTGCCACCATCAAGCACCAACTGATCGAGGCATGGGACTCTACTATTCACACCTGTACACAATTAGGCATCACCATAAACTACAAAAAGTCTGCCTTGTTGCCTTGTCAGTATATTACATTTACAGTGCCAGATTTAGACACAAGGGCAGGGCCATAGCAAAAATGCCTCACAAAAGAGTGTTATCTATTTGTCGTCAAGTTTTATTTCTCATGAAAAGAAAGAATCCAGGCAAGATTCATCCTCAAAGTCCTGGGTTTGATGGCTGCAGAGATTACCCTGGTCCCTATGGCGCACTTCCATATGAGAATTCTGCAGTGGCTCCTGTCGTCTCAATGGTCATTCCAGGATTTACCAATGTCACATCAGATTTGGATCACGGAGTCATGCAAGAAAAATTTAGCATGGTGGCTTCACTCCCCCTCTGGTATCAATGGGCAGACCATTTCTAAACCCCCCAACCCGTAGGCACAGTGGCCACAGAAGCTTCCCAGATAGGGTGGGGGGGGCATTATATGGGACAGACTGTTCAAGGGACTTGGCAGGAACACGAGTACCACTTGCACATCAATGTCCTAGAGATGAGAGCGGTGCTTCTGGCGTTGGAAGCACTTCAAGACTCTCTACCTACTGGGACTATAGCAATTCAGACAGACAATATGTCGGTAGTATGGTACATCAACAAACAGGGTGGAACCAGGTCTTATCCCTTGTGCCGAGAGGCTCTACGAGTATGACAATGGGCGATATCTCCCCAATGCTTTCTGGCTGCAATGCACATTCTCAGAAAATCCAATGTGATAGTGGACAAGCTCAGCGGGGCTATTCTGATGCCTCACGAGTGGTCCCCGAAACAGAAGTTGCAGAGATGATTTTTCGCAAATGGGGCCAGCCATGCTGTGATCTTTTCGCCACTTCCCTCAACAACAATTGCAGCAGCTACTTTGCCCTAGTCCCACCACCGGAACAGTCACCCAGGGACACACTGGTTCATGATTGGCCCCCGGGACTGCTTTACGTCTTCCCACCATTCCTCCTGATCATGTCCCACAGGCTATGTAAAGCATTCCTAAGAGGTACTACCCTCTTAAGATCTCCAATAAGAGAACCTCTCCCCCCTGGGATTTAAATCTAGTTTTAGAGACTCATCTCTCATCCCCCCCCCCTTTGAGCCAGCTGCTTCTTTTCCTTTGAAATTTTTGACATGGAAGATCTTTTAACCATCATTACTTCAGCTAGGACAGTTTCAGAGTTACAGGCATTATCTATTTGTCCCCCGTACTTGATTTTCCAGAAAGATAGAATTTCTCGGTGAACCAATCTTCTTACCCAAGGTGTGTCCAGAGTACAATTTAAAAAAAAACTACCCTATAACTAAAAACATATTTTTTTCAGTCTATCTTTTTTTCTAGACCTTTTTTTAACACCTTAAAATCACTAAGTGCTTTATTTGTAATTTTAGCCTGTTTATCACAACATGGCTACCGATGGGGGTAGATATAGCAACGTGATCATCTGCTTCAACCATTTCTCTTTCCCATAAAGCATTTCAAGTCTTCTTTCTATGACTCATGCCAGACATAAGGAAGTAACTGTGAATTCCCATGCCACTGACATAGTGGGAAATGTGTGACTCGCTGTCATTTGTATTCCTTCTGTAACAGGACTGCCTCTTTTCTGTTGCTAATCACCCTCGTTTATGTTTTGCTCACAGCTTCTTTTACACTACACTTTGAAGTTATCTAGCTGCAGTCAGAGAAGTAACTAAATTGGAAGCCTTTGTTCTAGGTGTTCTTTTGTAGTCCAACATGAATTGACAGTCCCCTACCCCCACAGTACTGCAGAGGTGTTAAAACTGTCACTGCAATTGACAGCTCAGCAATGAAAGGAAGGGACTTCCAGTCTAACATTCTTCCCCTCTGCCTGCAGTAAGATTTATTTATTTATTTATTTAGTTAGTTAGCCAGCAGTACAAAGATTTATTTATTTAAACACTTTCTATTTAATTTTTGGAAGCAAGTTTTATAATTTTTTTGAGTCTATCAGTGTGTACACAATACATTATAATGTTAACTTATTTATGAATGCTCATTTCTTTCTGAGGAACAGCTGTCTTGTGACATGCTTTTTTTTGTAATTTCCTGACATTCTACTCATCTGCACATTTTCTGAATTACAGCAAAACAGTAATTTGCATACATGGCTCCATGATACTGACACAGTAAAAGAATGTACTGAAAACTAACTCTATTCTACAGTCCATGCAGTGAATTTTTTTTGGTGGGGGTTGCTTACTGAATACTTTAGAAAAAAGGCATAAAAATTCAAAGGTGGATATTCTAGGGTGACCTTTTGTCACCACTTAACCCATTACGATGTTTACTTAACAGCTTAGGTCATGTATCAGGGTTGCCACCTTTTAACAAGGGCAAAGTGGGACATGGGGGTGTGGTCAACAGGATAGGGGTGTGGCCAGCATGACACTGGTCACACCCCCACCACGACATCACCAGAGTTGTTAAAGGAGATGCAGTATTAGAGGAATGGAGCAAAAAAGAGTTTACAGTTTGAAAAAGGTCAAATAGTAAATGAGGTAATGTAGGGGGCATTTTGGCCATTGAAGACTAACATTAACACAGCTTGTAGAAAATGAAATGCACTATTTTTACCACTGAACATGCCCACCACACCCCACAAGACAAAAAAAGTTAACCATATTCACTGAACCAAAAAACAGTAAAATGAATGAGAATGCACAGTGGATACCATAGACCTAATTTAGCTTTTGACCACAGCAGTTAAGACATGTACGGCACTAATTTACACAGCGCAATGATCTATTAATAAACATGCCCAACAGCAGCACTGCTCATAACCTGATTATAATGAAAACAGTAAATAAGTATGTTGAAGACATCACTAAAACACAAAATAAAAACTTTGCTACTTAGATGCAAACTACCCTGTAACATGGTTTAGCACAATCTCAAATACATTGCATTAACTTCAGAGCATCCATCCACAAAAAAAAAAAATAAATGGGAAAAAAGTCCAAACATTTTAACTTTAAAAAGTACAGTTTTGTACCTACCATAAATGTAGATGTTCGAAGATCCACATTGCTGCAGTCCTTACATATGGGTAGTCCGCTGTCCTCGGTCGGCCCGAATACCAAAGTATTAGGCTGACGTTGGTCAAGGCGCTTAAAACTGACATCAGGACGTCAGGGTACAAAAGCGCATGACCGACGTCATTTCCTCAGTCTTTTCTTGCCCCAGATGTCAGAAGGCCCTAACAAGAAAGGCCAAAGCCAAAAAACCAGCAAAAACTAACCAACCACCCGTGCACTAACCATATTTACAATATGTACAACACAAACCACACCACCACCTTCAACAACAGAGGGGAAGGAGGGAGGGTAAATTGGACTGCAGCAATGTGGATCTTGGAACATCTACATTTATGGTAGGTACAAAACTGTACTATGTTCTTCATCTCACATTGCTGCAGTCCTTACATATGGGTAGAATCCCAAAGCAGAGGTAAGGGAGGATGGCAAAACTATAAAGCATTAGGAGCTGCCAAAATGCCCTGTAAAATTGCAGTGGCAAATCCAGCCCTAGATTTAGAGTAAAGTGGAAGGTGGTAATGCTTAGAGAAAGTATGCACTGAACTCCAAGTAGCTGCTTCCAAAATATCTTTAGTAGCCACCCCTTAAAAAAGCTGTAGAAGTGGCAGTAGCCCTAGTGGAATGAGGCCTAATCCCAGCTGGAATCTCCTTACCATGATGGGGATAACAGAAAGCAATACAAAAACCAATCCACTTAGAAATAGTTTGTTTTGAAACAGGTTTGCCCTGAGAACCCAAAGCAAAAGAAACAAACAACTGCTGAGACTGCCTGAACCCTTTAGTTCTGCTCAAATAATATCGCAACTGTCTGTGTATATCCAAAGTGTGCAAAATCCTTTACCCTTTATTTTGGGGGTTTGCATAAAAAGTAGGCAAATGAATAGTTTGGTTTAAAACCACACTAGAAACCACTTTAGGCATAAAAGAAGGGTTAGTACGCAAAGACACCCTATCCTTGTGGAAAATTAAGAAAGGCTCAACTGCCATAAGGGCCTGTAATTCAGAAACCCTTCTCGCAGAGGTAATGGCCAACAAAAAAGCAGTCTTCCATGATAAATATTTCAACTCTGCCAATGCTGCAGGCTCAAAAGGTTGTAGAGTGAGTTTCTCCAACACAAAATTGAGATCCCAAGCAGGAGTAGGAGCTCTACGTGGGGGTCTTATATTCTTTGCCCCTCTAAGGAATTGCTTAAACAAAGGCTGAGAAAATAATGGTGGGTCACAGTCATAGTGAGCAGAAATTGCTGCAGCATGAACCTTTATAGAGGAGAAGGACAAACCTTTGTCCAATAACTCAGTAAGGTATTGAAGCGCAACACTTAAATTAGGTTTAGAAACATCAAAGTCCTTTGCTGTACTCCAAAAAAAATCTCCTCCATTTATCTGCGTAAACTTTCCTTGTACTAGGCCTTCTGGCCTCCAAAATAACATTCAAAACTTGTTGTGGAAGCTGAGACCCTCCAGGGTTTAAAACAGAATATGCCAGGCTGTCAGATGTAGAGAATGAAGTTTGACATTGAGTAAATGACTGTTCTCCTGAGACAGCAGGTGAGGAATCAAGGCAAAGGCCATGGAGGCTCCTGTACCAGACTTCTCAGTAATGGGTACCAGTGCTGTCGAGGCCAATCTGGAGCTATTAAAATCATGTTTGGCTTGTCCTGTCTGACCTTCAGCAGTACCTTTGGGAGGAGAGGCAGAGGTGGAAAGGCATACACGTGAAGACTGCTCCAATTGAATGAGAGAGCATCCACTTTCCAAGCTGTGGGATGAAACCTTTTTGTGCAAAACTTTGGCAGCTGGTAATTTAGTGGAGAAGCGAACAGATCTATGTCTGGAGTTCCCCATAACACTGTCAATCTCTGAAATACATGAGGATCCAATTTCCACTCGTGGGGATCCATAATTTGTCTGCTCAACACATCTGCTAAGGAGTTCTGTGCTCCTGGCAGAAACCTTGCCTGAAGATTTAGCTGTAAACTGAGAGCAGTCTCCCACAAAATCATTGCTTGTCTGCATAGAGGATAAGAATGCGTTCCCCCTTGCTTGTTGATGTACCACATGACAGTTGTGTTGTCTGTTTGAATCAACACCTGCCCTGGAAAAAGTAAATCCTTGAAAGCTATCAATGCCAATTGGACTGCTAACATCTCCTTCAAGTTGATATGTAGATGTTGAAGTCTGGCAGGCCACGTGTCTTGTACCCATTTTCCATTTAGATGAGCTCCCCAAGCTTTGTCTGAGGCATCTGTCGTTAAAATCTGACTCGCCTCTGGCCGGGTCACAGAGAGTCCCTTGTTTAGGTGACATTCCTGAGCCCACCACAAAAATTCCTTTTGAATGCAAGGTATTATCTGAATGACAGTGTCCAAATCTTGGCAGTGCTGTGTCCATACATTCTTGAGATACCACTGTAGCTTCCTCATATGCAGTTTGGCATTGGGAAGTACCAGAATACAAGATGCCATGAACCCCAAGGCTTGAAGGACTGTCCTTGCAGTCAGCCTGGACTGACGAGACAATTGGTGGAAGTAAAGAGAAAGATTCTTTTGTTTGTCCGGGGTCAAAAGGCCATCTGGGATGCTGTATTCAGTCTCACACCCAGAAAGCACATGTCCTGAGAGGGTACTAGACTGGACTTTATTTCGTTCACAGAATACCCCAGGCATCTTAACACTGCCATCACATACTGTAAATGATGAAGAAGTTCGTCCTTTTCTTGGGCCAGAATCAGGCAATCGTCCAAATAAGGATAGATTTGTATTCCTCTTAGCCTAAAGAAAGCTACCACTGGAGCCAGAACCTTCGTGAACACTCTGGGCGCAGTAGATAAGCCAAAGGGCAATGCAGAGAACTGATAATGTGAAGTCCCAGCCCGAAAACGCAGATACTTCCTGCAACTGGGCCTGATAGGAACATGAAGGTAAGCTTCCTTGAGATCCAGAGTCACCATCCAGTGATCTTTGCCCAGCAGAGGTAAAAGCTGTTGTAACGTCAACATTTTGAACTTGGGAATGTCCAGATATGTGTTGAGGATAGATAAATCCAAAATTGGTCTCCACGTGTTTCCTTTCTTTGGTACTAGAAACAGGCGAGAATAAAATCCTAGGCCCACTTCTGGCAGAGGGACCGGTTGTATGGCCCCTATTTGAAGTAGTAGAGAAATTTGTTTGTGAGCCTCTAGTCTTTGCTGAGGAGGAACGTCCGGCATGCCTTTGAAAGGAGGCAAGGTATGGAAATAAAACTTGTAACCCTGGTGTATGATATCCAATACCCATTTGTCTTGGGTAATCAACATCCAATTTTCCTTGAAGAGTGCTAACCTTCCTCCCAAAGGTGCTGCCAGGCAAGAAGGATCTGGCAGCTGAAAAGTAGGTCATTGGGCCTGTTTACGAAAGGACTGGCCCCTGCCCTCACCAAGATTGTGCAGGAGAACTCCCTGTTCTAGGCCTGAAAGAACTCTGAGCTCTGCCCCTACCACGCCTAGATCTACCCCTAGACTGAGAATCATAAGAAGGATACGTCCCACCCCTTAGCAGGCCAATTCCTACTAAACTGGAGGCTGAACTTGCAAAAATCTTTAACAGCCTGCATAGACTTAGCCTTGTCTTCCATTTTCTTCAAGACTGACTCCACAGGTGAACCAAACAACACATCAGACTGCAAAGGAGCATCCAAAATCCTTGTCTTAACATGGTCAGATAAATTCTGATCCTTCAGCCAGGCGTGCCTGCGAAGAACTGAGCCAGTGGCAGCCACCCTAGACGAGGCCTGCACAGCATCAAAACCACACTGTAATGAATGCTTACCCACCTGTTCAGAGACATGCACCAAATCTTGTAATTCTTTACACTCAATGCCTTCCGTCAGAGCATCCACCTTAGACTTCAATTGAGAAAGAAGAAAGTTTTGATATTTCAACATATGAAACTGGCAATTCAAAGCCCTCATAGCTAAGGTAGAAGATGTATAGACCTTCTTTCCCCATCTATCCAAAGCTCTGGTTTCTTTATCTAGAGGAACCAGATTTTTTACAACAGAGGCCTTGACACCCTTAGGTCCCTGACTAATAGTTTCTGGGTCCGCCCTAGGACTCTTATAAAGATATTTATGAGCCTCAGGCACCCTGTAATACCTATCCGGTTTAACAGGAGCAGGAGGCAGAGAATCAGGATTAAGTGAAGCCTCTGCAAACACATCTTCCACAACATCCAGAACAGGAGGTATAGCCAAGGGCCTATGCTGGGGTAACAGCAAAAATTCCCTAAGCCTTTTCCGAGAATCAGAGAAGTCCTGACCTTCCCACTTAAAATGTTCCCTCATAGAATGAAGTGTCTCTGAAAATGAAAAATCCTCTGGAGGAGAAGCAGAAGGAGTGGAATCATCTGCATCAGAATCAGAATAAGGAGAGTACTCCTGCAAGTCCTCAGCTGAAGACTCTGAAACATCCGAAGCCTGCTCAAAACTTCCCAACTCTGGCTCCACCCTAGGCCTCTTATCAGGAGGGGGCAAAGAACCTCTAATCAGAGTAATCAAATCTTCTGCCATTTTAAGCATGTGCTTCTTTGGCACAGACCCTGCTGAACTAGGAGTGACACCAACAGAAGCTAAAACTGGCCTGCCTCTGGGAGAAGCCTTGGAAACAGAAGGAGAAGGCCTAACCACCCTAGGAAGGGAGGGGAGTACAGTAACTTGAGAAGCCCCTTCAGCCTGACCTGCCTCCTGAGAGACCACCTCCTGCAAAATCAAAGTCTCCCCCTGAGACTCCAGAGAAGTCTCCGTCGGAACCACCGGTTCCACTGAAGCCTCTAAAGAACCGGCGTCCGGAACGGACGACTCATCTTGCCTGGGTTTAACTGCTTTGTCTTTGCGCTTCAAGAGAAGCGGGCGCCGGAGAATCCGACGGCATATTATAATTGCACCGCTTCCCAAAGACCAGCCTAGCACAATCCAACCTTCGCTTAATAGTGCTTTATTGAACCTAGCACAAAAGCGACACCCAACAACGTCGTGCTCAGGCCCCAAACAAGGAATACACAAAGAATGATAATCCCTATGCGGTATCTGTTTCCCACAAGAAATACAGTTATTCACTTTTTCTGACATCCGGTAAAACACTGAGGCAAGAAAAAACCAAAATATTCCCCAACGGGGTACTTAGCCAACTTGGATTCGGTCTGAAACTCCAAATTCGAAAAATTTCAGAACGCCGAACGGCACTTGCAACGCTGCTTCTGCATCGGACCATGCGGCAAAAAAGACTGAGGAAATGACGTCGGTCATGCGCTTTTGTACCCTGACGTCCTGATGTCAGTTTTAAGCGCCTTGACCAACGTCAGCCTAATACTTTGGTATTCAGGCCGACCGAGGACAGCGGACTACCCATATGTAAGGACTGCAGCAATGTGAGATGAAGAACATCTACAATGTACAGCAGACTCCATGGGCTCCTTTTACTTCAAAACATAGCAATGAATCCAGCAATGCAATAAACAGGCCCAAGTAAAAGTAACACACCCATATTCACATTACAAGCAAAACAGTACATTTTAACCTTATTAAAAATGCATAATAAATTAAATGCACACATTTACAAGTATAAATGAAAACAATCTTGAAACAGCTTTGGCAAATTGGCAACGTGTACCTACTAGAATAATAAATGAATTACATTAACTGTTAACATTCCCCCTCAAAAGGTAGACTTGTACCACATAGACATGGACTTGCAGGAACAGGAAAAATTACCTAAACAGTATATCGTAACTTCCTGAAAACAGCATTATAGTGCATATTTCCATACAAAAAAAGTACAAACTATGCTCAAACAGTTCCTATATGCATACAGACAATACCCAGAAAAAGCTACGACAATAGAAATGCATCACACTAAGTTTATATTTCACTGCCCCCCAACAGAAACAAACAACTTCTATACACTTTTCAGCCTTTTAAACGTAATGCTTCCAAATCATACCCCCAAGCATAATAACAGTTACATATACATTCAGGTTTTATATCTTTAAAAACTACTACTCAAAAATATCAAACTAACTACTACAGATTTAAATATTGCGTACTGCACCCACCATCTGCCTTTAAACATTAAAAAAATTAAACCACAATATATTCCCATTTTAAACTAGTACAAAAGTCTCAAAATAACCACTGCACAGATTTAAATACTACATCCCCATCTACCACTAAACATTAAAAACTTAAATAAAGCACACTATTCCCATTTTAAATAACTAAAGCCACAAAATGCAATTATCTACTTACCACTCACAGTTATTGCTGGGCTGGCTGGCTCCCTTGCTGGCTTCTTTCCTGGCTGGGCTGGCTCCCTTGCTGGCTGGGCTGGGCTGGCTACCTTGCTGGCTGGGCTGGGCTGGCTAGGCTGGCTCCCTTGCTGGCTAGGCTGGCTCCCTTGCTGGCTAGGCTGGCTGGCTAGGCTGGCTCCCTTGCTGGCTTGGCTGGCTGGCTAGGCTGGCTCCCTTGCTGGCTTGGCTGGCTGGCTAGGCTGGCTCCCTTGCTGGCTTGGCTGGCTGGCTAGGCTGGCTCCCTTGCTGGCTTGGCTGGCTGGCTGGGCTGGCTCCCTTGCTGGCTTGGCTGGCTGGCTGGGCTGGCTCCCTTGCTGGCTTGGCTGGCTGGCTGGGCTGGCTCCCTTGCTGGCTTGGCTGGCTGGCTGGGCTGGCTCCTTGCTGGCTTGGCTGGCTGGCTGGGCTGGCTCCCTTGCTGGCTTGGCTGGCTGGCTGGGCTGGCTCCCTTGCTGGCTTGGCTGGCTGGCTGGGCTGGCTTCAAGACTGGCTTGGCTGGCTGGCTGGGCTGGCTCCCTTGCTGGCTTGGCTGGCTGGCTGGGCTGGCTCCCTTGCTGGCTTGGCTGGCTGGCTGGGCTGGCTCCCTTGCTGGCTTGGCTGGCTGGCTAGGCTGGCTCCCTTGCTGGCTTGGCTGGCTGGCTAGGCTGGCTCCCTTGCTGGCTTGGCTGGCTGGCTGGCTCCCTTGCTGGCTTGGCTGGCTCCCTTGCTGGCTGGCTGGGCTGGCTTGGCTCCCTTGCTGGCTTGGCTGGCTAGGCTGGCTTCAATGGTGAAAAAAAAAAAATCAGATCTTTTGTCGGGACTCGCAGCTGCTATAGAGCTTAGTGCTCTACAGCTGCGACCTTTATGGGGCTCTTCAGAAGAAGTTCCCGCCCCCTACGATGGCTGCAGCCAATTACTGTGCTGCATTACCACCCGGACCTAGCAGAGAATCCCTCTAACTGCAGGTCCGGTGGTGACGAACAGCATTGCCGTGGAAAAACCGGAAGTATTTTCGGCTTTTCCACGGCAATTTTAAAATGCGAAGCGCTGCAAGCGCAAAGGGGAAAAAACGGGACTTTTAAAGTCCCACGCTTGGTGAGCGCGGGAAGCGGGATGAGAGCACTCAAACCGTGAGTGTCCCGCTGACAACGGGACGGGTGGCAACCATATCATGTATCTAATTTGGCTCCTAGAAAACAACAAAGTGTAGGCTTCTCATCTTCACTTTGTCCATGATTTAAAACCGTTACATTGTGGTTGAGCCTGGAGTTGTCTTAACTACACAGATACATACACATAGTAATGACTATGCGTGTGACATCCACTTTTGCTAGAGTCAAACATGGTCAACCCTGCAAGGGGAAAAACAGTGGGACATTCTCTCCACCAATTGATCTGATGATCTTAATAGCATATGCCTTTGCCTGGATGGGTGTCTGAAGAAAGCCATACCGATGTTTACAATGAATGCAGAGTACTTCTGCTTCGTGACTTCAAAGCATTCAGCACAATCAGGGGTGAAGGTGAGCTAACACATGACAAATTTACATACACAGCTTAGGGTGAAATGGTACTGTTTACTAAATGGTATGAAGGATGTTTAATGGGTGTTTATATACAATTTCACATCAGGAAACGGATAAATCAAAAAAATGTGTGTGTCTACTTGACTGTACCCCAGCATGTATTTGGCTCTGAGGCTTCAGACTACATGCATCAAGAAATTCTGTAGATAATGATATGCAGGATCAATGGTGAATGATAGTAACAAAAATACCAATGCAAGAGTTGCAGACATCTGTGACTCCATTGTTGGTGTTCCTGTGACTCGAGAGAGATTGCAAAGAAATCACGATGTCACAAAAGGAAGCATTACTTTTTCTCATTCTGGGGAACATGTGGACAGATGCATTGTCCGTAATTTCTGCCACTCGGGTCTAATCAAACTTGTTGTAGCCCTCCGGCTGATGTCTGATCATAAATCAGTCTTATGTATGAGTATCAACAGCATCAGACCACAACCAGGAGAAAGGCTAAAAAACCTTCTCCAAAGCAAATTACTGACTGTACAGTGAATGGAATTAGTAGCTTCCTAGGGTCTTGTCCACACTGATGCAAAGGACATTTACACTGGCATGTACACCACAGGCACTGCACATACATCAGTACAACTGAAATGACTTGAACAATCATGATAGGACCAAAGCCAGGCAGCAAAAATAAATAAATAAAGCAAGACCGTTGAAAATCAACCATAAACCACTTATACCAATGGAGAACTGAATTGCTGTCTAAGGGCCATAACAAACACACATTTGCAAGTCCACAGTACCTATTACTCACATCACATAGCCTCTGCCAAAAACTACCAAAAATATGTTGGGCAGACCACCGCTCAACTCTTCATTTCTTGGCAGCAAAGAAAACCCATCCGCTGCCACAGATCTCACCACATCCCAGGTAGCAGAAGCTGTCACACACACTTTTTACAGGCACTCTTCTCACTTAAGTCAAAACTGCAAACAACCCCACCAACTCTCACACCATGCATAGCACTGGCTCCAAGAAACGTAATACAAAATAATGAACTATGCACAACACCATAGGTTCATACTAGGCTATCTGCCCCGGGGCAATTATAAGCCTAGCCCAATTCTGTATGGCTTACGCCACCCCTTGATTTGAGTATACTGTGCCCTTTTTAAGGTTTAGTTTACTGTGCCTCTGTCTAATAGTGACACGGGAGTAATCCCTGGGACAAACCTACGATCCCCCATCCACTTATCGAGATTCTTCTTGAAGAGATTCAGTGAGGTGCTCTGCCTCACATGAACTGGAATTTTATTCCAGAGCGAAGGGAGCCTCTGGGTCAATAACCTGTCCCTCCAGCAAGTTCTATTTATTTCTGTGCTGAGGTTCAAGTCCATCGAGCGTATGGCTCTAAGGGATTTAGATTTACTGAAGTGGAGCATGTCCATTAATTCTGGATTTGACATAGCTTTGCATGTCAGGCATAGATCGCCTCGAAGTAGGCGGTATGCAACTGAGTAGAGCTGGAGTTTTTTTAACCGAGCAGCATATGGCATCTGTTTGAGACCCTTGATCCTCTTGGTGAGATACTTTTGGGGTCTTTCTAATTGCTGCAGGTGTTGGGTAAGGTACATCCCAAAAGGGGCATTGTATTCTATGATGGGCCTGAAGAGGGATGAATAAAGGGGCACAATTACCTCTCTTGATCTAGATGTGAAACCCTTCGTGATGAGGTGGGCTATGTAGAAGGTCTTTCTAACCACTTTGGCAATGTGGTTTTCAAAGGAGAGATTGCTATCAACTTGGGTCCCCAGGTCCCTAATAACTTTCTCTGTACTTAATGGGTTTCTGCCTATGTGGTAATTTGTGGGCACATTGTTTTTGCCAAAGGGTATGACTACACATTTTTTGGCATTTAGCTTTAAACCATGGCGCTGGCACCAGTTATCTTTCTCTGTGAGACCTTTTTGAAGGATGTTTGTGTCAGCTGGAGAGTTGATTATGGCGCCCAGTTTGCAGTCGTCTGCGAACTTGGTGAGCCATAGTCCTCCCACGTTTGCCTGTACCTCGGAAAAGTATATACCAAACAAGAGTGGTCCCAGGACAGAACCCTGTGGGACGCCACTTGTGACCGGTTTCGAATCTGACATGGCTCCAGCAACTCTCACTCTGTGGGTTCTGTCTTTGAGCCAGTTTGCGACCCATCTTGTGACATAGGGGTTTATATTTAAGCTGGATAGCTTATCTATGATGCCCGAGTGGGGTATTGTGTTAAATGCCTTTGCAAGGTCCAGATAGGCTGTGTGGACTACCTTCCCTTCATCTATGGCTTTGGTGACTGTTTCAAAGAAATCAACCAGGTTCAAAAGGCAGGATCTGCCCTTGACAAAGCCGAACTGGGTAAGATCTAGTGTCTGTAGGTCCCCAATGTCTTTGTTTATGAGCTCCATGATGATCCTCTCCATAGCCTTGCAGACTAAGCTAGTTAGGCTTATGGGGTGATGGTTTCCAGGGTCCGTAGAGGCTCCACCTTTGTGGAGTGGGACCACTGTTGCTGTACGCCATTCTGTGGGCACATATCCTGTAGTGAGGCTGAGATTGTATAGCTGTTTTATTTGAGGGATTAGTTCCTCTTGTAGTTCATGTAGGACGCAACCTGGGATGCCATCTGGTCACATGGAAGCAGTGTTTTTTGCTTTGGAGAGGGCAGCCTTCACCTGAGCATCTGAGATGTTTGGGAGGCAGCCCTCTGCCGGGATAGATACTTGCTCTTTTGGGGGGGAGGGGGGGAGAAGTTTACACTGAACCTGTCTGCCAGGATATTGGCGATGTCTGTGGGTTCAGTGTATTTTTTGTCATTTAGAATCAACTCAGAACAAGTCTGGGAGTTGCATCCCAGGTTTCTAACATAACTGAAAAAAGCCTTATGATTGTCTTTGGTGTCCTGTGCAATTTTTCTCTTGAAGCTGGCCTTGGAGGATTTTATGAGAGATCGTAATTTTTTGCTAGTACTGATCAGAGATGCCTTCCCTATTAGAGATTTTGCTCTATCATGTAGTAGCTTCCTCCTTCTGTTGTACAGTTTATTTATGGCAGGGGTCCACCAGACTGGATGCCTGCCTTTGGATGATTGGGTCTTGGTTTTGTTTGGGATAGCATGATCCATGCATTCCTGGAGATGCCCGTAGAATGCATTTATATAGGATTCTGCAGTTTGGGCTGTAGTTTCCACTGGCCCTGGGGCCTTGAAGGATTCCACTTCGGTTTTGAGAAGTGAGAAGTTCGCTTTTGAGAAGTTTTTCACTGTGGTTTTCTGTGCTGGGGGTGGGGTCGGGATGTGGACATCCGGTGAAATGAATTTATGGTCTGATCTTACCAATGAGGGATATACTTCTGGTGTGGAGCATAGAGTCCCCATGTTGGTAATGATCAGGTCTAGTATGTTGTCCCCTCTTGTGGGAGTGGTGACTAGTTGTTCCATAGCATCTGAGTTTATAATTTCCAGGAATCTTTGGGCTAAGGTGCTGGGGCTTGAGTAGTGCTCCCAGTCAATGTTTGGGTAGGTGAAGTCGCCCAATATAATGGTGTTCGGAGAGATCTTCATGTTCTCCAATGTTTTCAGGAAAGCCGAATGGGATTCCTGACTTTGAGAGGGTGGTCTGTAGGCTGCTATAAACTGAAAAGCAGTCTTGCCCACTGTTAGTTGCACATGGATGGTCTCCGATACTTCATGCAATGCCACTAACCTGGAGGTGTGGATATCCTTGATAAATACGGAAACTCCCCCTCCTTTTGTGGTTCGGTCCGGGTTTTGGGGCCGAAAAGCATGATATGAGGTATAGCCTGGTAGTGCTGGGGCGCTCTCTGAAGCCTTGAACCAGGTTTCTGTCACTGCACAGATATCGATGTTCTCCATACTGAGGAGAGCTTCAAGTGCGTGCATCTTGAGGATAAGACTTCTGGCGTTTAGCAGCATTACCCTTAGTTTCTTGTTCCTTGTGCTGTCTATGGGGGTGGATTTGACTTTTGAGCCTTGCCTAAAAAAGGCACTATGGGGGTGGCAAGAGCCTTTGTCAATATCCGAAAGCCCAGTGGTGACAGGTGCAAGCCATCCCTAGCGAAGCAACGTGGCTTGTCGAGCATGTCATCCCAGGCTGACAGACACTGGATCCCCTTTGAATGACACCAAAATTTTAGCCAATTGTTAAAATCGATCATTTTGTCTTTGTACTGTGGCATCATTCTAGGTGACGGTAAGATGCTTCTCAAGGTCAGGGTCATACCAGCCTGGGCTACATGATCAGAGAGCTCCTCTATGTCTCTTTTCATGTAGTCCAGGGAGGTACGTCTCAGGTCATTCACACCAGCATGTACAATGACTGAGTCATATTTGTATTTGCTATGGAGTGACCTGAGTGCTTGTGTTATGTGTCGGATCCTAGCACCCGACAGGCAGCTCACCGTGACCTTCTCTTTATTCAGCCTGGTGAGCGGGACGTCAGTGTGTCTGACAACAGAGTCACCTATAACAAGAGTATCAGGTGTGTTATTCAGCCTTAAGGGCTGTGGCTGCTTGGCACACTGACTTTGTGGGTTATGTGTTGTGTGCGTTTTGTTTTGAGGTACCGTTTGCTTGGATGTCTGCTTTGGAGGTCTCTGTTGCTTAGGTACATTTTTATTTAGAGCCTCCGAGTATGTTTTTGTGTATTTATGTGTTTGGTTCGCTGATGTGGTGGGACTATGTGATACTGAAATTGTGTTGTGTGAGGTTACCTTCTCCTCCTGACTAGTTACACCAGTTTTGAGATGAGAGAGCTCAGCCTCCAGTTTGGCTAAATAGTTGCATCTCTCACATATATCTGAACCTGTTTGGAGGAGAAGAGGGTTGTCCGTGTACATGAGACAGTTGTAACATTGCCTCAAAATTCCCAGATTCACCAGCTGGACTGGAGAGGAAACCATTGACTGAGCTTTGGACATGCTAGAGTAATAGGGAAACTGAATTTAAGATGGACCAATAGAGGAAAGGGTAATCGTAGAGAGTATAAGAGTAAGTAGTGCTTATGGCTTAATAGTGCTAACTTGTAGGATTACTTAATTGGATCAGTGAAGGGCCTTAGAATGAGAATATGGTGTTTAAATTGAGAGATAGAGCAGTTCTAAGGGAAAAAGTGAAGAGCAGACTTTGTGGAGCCAGGAATAGTTTAAACCCAATTAGGCGGCACTGCCCGCTGTTGCGCTATGCTCAAAAACACGCAAAACTGCGCAAAAGAGGGTTTTAAGAGAGGAAGATGAAGGAGTTTTGGAATTGACCCAAAATGGCCAATAAAACTACAGTTTCAAGTCAGTAACCACTCCCACAGGGGCAGGCAGGCTGCTCAATGTTTTTCACTGCCACTGATCAACAGAGACTTTCCTTTAGCCCAAGCAAAAATGGCCTCACAGAAACTTACAAACAGTTCAAAAACAGCAAGCCTGTAACTGAACTTTTTAAATCTCAGAAAAGTGGGAAAAAAGCAAGATTTTTTTTTGTTTTTGTTTTTCAGAGATAGCAGAGGTTAACAAGTATCAACAAGTTATAACAGTGCAGTAAATGACCCCACACAAGAGTGCTAGGCCAAAGACAGATAAAATGCAAGTTTTGAGAAAAAACGATTTTAAAAATAAGTGCAAACAGGAAATTCAGTAAACAGCTCTAGGTTGTGCTCTAAATACAGTTACTAATGCAGAAATCAAATTTAACAAGCCAGAAAATGCTCAAAATAGGCGGCTATGCAGAAAAACTTAGCAAATAAACAGAGGAAAAATACTTAAAAGTCTCAAAAGTGGCTCCTTTCTTCTCTCAGTGTTTTCTCCTCTTGGTGGGTGCTTCAACAGCCAACAAGCCTGAAAAGACGCCAAAACCATGAGGCAACCAGGTTTTAAGAGAGGAAGATGAAGGAGTTTTGGAATTGACCCAAAATGGCCAATAAAACTACAGTTTCAAGTCAGTAACCACTCCCACAGGGGCAGGCAGGCTGCTCAATGTTTTTCACTGCCACTGATCAACAGAGAGACTTTCCTTTAGCCCACAAAGTAAACAACACTCCTTTGCCAAATACCACACCCCATAATCTGACCGCTATGTGTGTGTAATATTTTCTGTAATCAATACTCAAGGTAAAGTAGACGTGCAAGGCAGACCTCTGGGCATGAACACCAACAGGAATCTTTCCTTTGATCCACACATCAGCAGTGCAAACAGGAAAAAAAAATTCAACAAAACCTAGGGATGCTGTAAAGGCACAACACAATGAAAAGCTACCTGTACCACTACTTATGTGCTCACCAATCTTCTCTACATTCTTCTGATGACAAAAACCCAGAATATGAAACAAAAACTTGAGTGCTGTTGCAATGTAATTGCAAAATTTGTTATAAATGCACCTCATAGCAGATACCATTGCGACTGCGGTGGTGGTGCTGCGGTAGCGTTGTCGCCTCATAGCATGACGTTGTCCCATTCGATTCTCAGAGCATCTTCTGTGTGGAGGCATACGTGAATGGGGCGTGCCTTCGTTGAAGGTTGTGCATCAGGGCTGGTAACCCGGTACGTAAAAATCCACTACCAATCATTAGCGGACCGGAGTTCTGCTGTGGCGACCCCTAACCGGGAAAAGCCGAAGGACACAAACAAAGCAGACACCATTGCACCACCCTCTGTGGCCTCAAGGTTACACTTCCACTACTGCCATACCACTTCCAAACCAAACATGACACACAGCATGCGATATCAACAAGGTAACTCCCCAGCACTTAACCAAACCTACATTAGCAACAGGACCCTCCTAACAAAAGCCAAGCAACTGGTACCCCTTCTCCAGCAATTAAAGGACAGTCTCTGTACTCCTACAAAGACTGAGAGCTCTAGAATACCTTACTAGCAAACTTAAGATTTAAAACACACCCTAAAAATGCTACACTCAAAGTTAAAAACATCTCCCAGCTGCAACCATCTGCCCCTGTTCTCAAAACACGTAGCGAGCCATGTCTTGTGCATGCCTACCCTCACCTCATTAACTCAAACAATTTAACTTCCACTCACCAGCCCCATACCCCCCTTTTTGACTTCCAAGTCCATAGCAGCTACATGTATTAAAACTTATCTAAGCACTTGATAAGAAACTACAAATACTAACTGTGAGATAGAACTTTCAAAACTTGCTTACTGTACAACGGTCTACCAAAACAGACAGTAATAGTAAAACTAGCCGATTCAACTTTTATCTCTGGTCCCATGAAGGACATGTTTTTGGCCTTGGAGAGGCCAGAAATGACCTCCTCTTTGCAGATGCTAGGTGGAGGACTGATAACAGGGATGCATTGGGGTATGTCTGTTAGGCAGTGGGGATGTAGTTGAAGTCAAATCTCCCTGCCAGCAGGTTGGCAATTTCTTCGGATTCTGTGTGACTGCTATCACTCACTCAAAGTTCGGTACACAGCTAGGCATACCATCTCAGACAATGAACTAAATGACTTAACTTTTGCTTTGTTTTTGTTACAGGTTACATGAAGGAATTCACAACAGAGAACTTCAGTATTGGCAGGTCATGCAATAATTAGCAAACCTGTGTTTCCCGATGGCACCTCTGATAACCTTAATACAACCAAATCAAGAGTGAAAGCATTTGAGAGTAATGTGGACTCATCACTGAGCATAAAAAACAGGCATTGTGATTGGAATATTCTGAATAAAGTAGAAAGTCTTTGTGGTGTCAAGTGACAGACCACTGCGTGTTCAGAAGAGGTGACAACATTTACAAGTAAAATTATGTTATAAGGGACAGGAGAATGAGTTTAATATAATAACTCAATGATGAGGCACATTTCCTTGTAATAAATATCACCTCTACAAGTGTACATTTAAATAACAAGCATTTATGTACCCATCTATGAAAAAACATACTCACTAAAAGTTTATGCTGATTGTTTACATTCCTGTGCGCAAATCACATCACGTTTCTTATGTTGTGAAATTCAAGAGAAAACTTAAAAGTCACAACGTCTGACCATCTATCTGACATTAAGAGAAACAGTGGGTAGAAATGTGTTATATAAACATATAGAAAAAAGTGAAACAAAAGATTACTGCAAAGTGTGCACTTTGTGTAACCTTTCCGAATTTAATAATAGCCCTACCAGAATGCTTTTGCTAACTATTCACTCCTGAAAGTTAAACAAAATATTACACTTTCTAGTAGCATTTATGAATCCCCTAGCAATATTGAAACTAGTGCAGAAAATGCTAACTACGGATTAATAAGTACATGTAAAGCTCACATAATGACCGGTCTACACACACACTTAACTTTTTTTAAAAATGATGCAATGCAGGAAGTGATCCTGATGGTTTGAGGCAATGACATCTCATTTCGGTATTTATTTTGTATACTGAAGCAGTTTTCATAACTGTTGACGATATGCACGACAAGAAAGATTGTATATTTTTATTGTTAGATTTATTGTTTGATTAAAGTTGTCCTCCTGGTACCGGATACCTTTTTTTTTTTCATTTGACCCAGAAATCTACCCGAAACAAATCTAAATATCCTAGATAAAGTTCAACATATTTTATCTGTAATCTGTGAACAACTGCATTAGCATATGCTCTGCAAAAGTCAGACCTTTTTCTGAACTCTACTCATATATTTAACCAACTACATTGAATAGTGGAAACATTACAACACAAGTTATAGTCTACTGAAGTGCTACTTTGAAATGTACTGTAAACAACCATAAAACCCAACCATAAAGTCAATCACTCACTTCCATAATTAATAAAATCAAACACAAATCTAAGTACTGCAATACTCAAGCATAGAAACCATGCTGAGTTAACCCCATGCTAAACACCTAACCCTGTAATTCCGAAACATGCCTAGTGTTATTGCTGAGTGCCTATCACGGCTGCAGCTCATGGCATGATGTGGAAAAACATCCATTATCAATTCGTTAAGTAAGAATGTGCATATCAGTTCCCTGCTAAGTAGTAAACCCACTTGGACTATGACCGGGAGCTGTGGTGAAGGAGGGACACTAAGTCACATGTATAGGGGTGAGGGGGACAACTGATAAGCAGATAGAAAGTACACACCTCAGCTTCTGTGCATATTTATGCATTTTCCACATTTCTTGCCTAACCATCTGGTCCTTCACCTTACATTTTCTTTTGTTTTTTGGCACATTCAGTTGCTGCCTGGTTTTTATCCACTTATAGTTTGATTTCCATTCCTGCTTGGTGCCAATATGCTTCTGCTAGCCTAAGCAGGGAAGTCATCTTAGATTTATTCTCCTCGTGTTTCAAACCTTTCACTATATTTGGGTCTTGTAAGGTCAGCAGATATGTGTTGAGTCCCACAATTGCAGATCTGTACATGTAATCATCTTATCTTATACATTTTAAGCACTCTTTTATCCATGAATGTGGGATACTATAAAATGCTTTTTTGTAGTCAATCCATGCCATACTTAGATTCTTCTCCTTTTTACAATTCTCCACTATGACTTTAACAGCAAATGATCCTTTGTTCCATATGACTTTCTTTTATTGCCCTTTTGTCACGACTGATTTTTCTTCTAAATGACTACAGACTCTGTCGGCATCAATTACAGTGTATAGTTTATATGTCGTCGGAAGGTATTGGTCTATAATTTTTAGGGTAGCTTGCAGTTTCCCTCTTAATTAGGAGCACTGCCTGTTAGCCAGGTTGGTGTCTGTTCGGGGTGTGCATATAAGTAGTTCTTATTCATGGCTAAATCTTCATGCAAAGATGGTAATATTTTAACCAGACATTAAGTACTGAATAATGGCCTGGGGTTTTCCAATTTGAGGCTTTTCATATAGCCCATTTAGGATTACGCATGTATTTCCTACTTTACATAGCAATCCTACCTCCAACTACTTTATTTTCTTCACAACATCCAACACACCTTCAAGGCTGGGTTAATACTTGATTTCTGCTTTACTTTTTTGTTGCTAACATGGTTATAGTTACTAGGGCCTTGCAATGGCTATTCACCTCCACTCCCCATATCCAACTAAATTACATTATCTCTAATTACATCCATCTGTTCACACAGCATTTGACCAAAATCATTTGTGCTGCATCCTTAAATGCTCTCAACTCTGCATACTCTCAGAAAACCTACTCCTATTTTCCTCTGTCACTCCTACACATCTTCAATAACTACTCTGTAGATGATGAAAATTCTTAGCAATCTACTTGAAGTATAAAAATACTTATGCAAGTAATTTATACAAATAACCTAAACTGTATAGATTTTATTGCATACATAGAGGTTTTGCAAACTTATCCCACCAATAATGCTTTGTAATTGGTCCATCCAGTCTTTCCAATGCTTCCCTGAATGTATTTTATAACCATTGTGTGATTTTTTTGCCACACTAATTACTACTTTGCAATAGTATTTTCTGTTTTTATTTCTACAAAACATTCCACCAAGGTTGACCACTCTCCTACCACTTCCCTTTCTTCTTTTTTTCACTTCCTTTTTTTGTCTGTATACTGATACTATTCACTTCTTAACATGGATTGTTACAGGACATTCTTCATAGTTCACTATTCTGAAAACCAACTGAAAAATTTAACAATGTAGGGAGTCCATAAGTCATACCAATGTCAAGGGTTGAAGACCATGAAGAGCTCTTCAATTCAGAATTATAAACAGCTTATCTCCTGTGCTGGCTTATAGCATATTAGATTTGGCGAGGTCCTGTACTGCTTTAATTTCTTGCTAACTGGAATCACCAGAACATCAGCAGTTGTAAAAAGTTTCAGAGTTAAGCATCCTTATCATCCACAGATGACAAATTAACTCAAATCCATCATGAGCGAGAACAACAGTGTTTGGAAGTATATCAAAGGCGGCCTCTTCTATACCAATCAGTGTTAAACATAATGAAGGAATGTTTGCAACCACCTGTGAGGGACTACAAATATTTCTTACTTGATTTAGCACACAATCTAATCCTATTTCTTTTTTTTTCAATAATTTTTCTTTTTCTTTTTACATTAATAAATGTCATAGATAAAAAACATCTTACATCATCACCGCATATATATGCTGTGCACTGATATCAATACCACAGGATATAGGTCGTACAGCATATCTACTTACACTATGTACATAGATGCTTTCACTGTTAATTCCACAGTTATACAGACAGTATATACATTCGTAATATCCACGTTATTATTTAATATCTGAACTTGTATGTGTTCTTCGGTTCCATTAGAGTATTGTGATGAATTATGTTAATATATTAGAGGTTTGTTCCCAAATTTCTCTGTATTTCATGTTTTTGTTTCTTTTATCTATTACTATTTTATGAGCTAAAAGGTTTTGTATAGCTACTTGTTTAAAACCCTCCCAAGAGATATTTATTGAATCTAGTCATTTAAAAGCTATATACAGTTTCATTAGTAGGAAGATTGTTAAAAGTGTATTTGCTTGTTTTCTTGGTATGTTGGGTGGGAGAATGTGTAATAGAGTGAATTCCCAAGTTAATGTTGATGTTTGATAACCCATTTTTTTGTAATTGTACCTTGAGAGAGTTCAAGAGTTTATACACACATTTACAGCTCCAATCTAATCTATTTCAACAAAAAAAGTATAGGAAGAGAATTAGTTTCTTCCGTGCACCTAGAGGAAAGGAAACATCCTCACCTTTACTGTGAGCTGGATTTTTTTGTGTGTTCAATAATGGTAGTAAACGGCTGCCTAAAATCCTGATGTAAATGGATTTTTGAATCTGTGTTGCATTTTTATATTGCTGATTTATTTGTATTTCATTTATTTTAATGTCATTATGTTATTACAATTGTTCTTGCTTAAGATGATGTACTGATGGATGTTTGGGTTATGTAGCTTGCGGATGAGGATAAAGCTGTGTACTGGACAGCTTACACATTTCTTCAGTAACAGTTTGATTCTGTGCTATTCTTTCAGTATGAAGAAGAAATGTAATTGATGGTTATTCACAATCACACTGGAGGAATGAGGAAGCAGCTTTGTTTTATTTTAATTTGTCATGTGATGAATTATGTTAATATATTAAAGGTTTGTTCCCAAATTTCTCTGAATTTCATGTTTTTGTTTCTTTTATCTATTACTATTTTATGAGCTAAAAGGTTTTGTATAGCTACTTGTTTAAAACCCTCCCAAGAGATATTTATTGAATCTAGTCATTTAAAAGCTATATACAGTTTCATTAGTAGGAAGATTGTTAAAAGTGTATTTGCTTGTTTTCTAGGTATGTTGGGTGGGAGAATGTGTAATAGAGTGAATTCCCAAGTTAATGTTGATGTTTGATAACCCATTTTTTTGTAATTGTACCTTGAGAGAGTTCAAGAGTTTATACACACATTTACAGCTCCAATCTAATCTATTTCAACAAAAAAAGTATAGGAAGAGAATTAGTTTCTTCCGTGCACCTAGAGGAAAGGAAACATCCTCACCTTTACTGTGAGCTGGATTTTTTTGTGTGTTCAATAATGGTAGTAAACGGCTGCCTAAAATCCTGATGTAAATGGATTTTGAATCTGTGTTGCATTTTTATATTGCTGATTTATTTGTATTTCATTTATTTTAATGTCATTATGTTATTACAATTGTTCTTGCTTAAGATGATGTACTGATGGATGTTTGGGTTATGTAGCTTGCGGATGAGGATAAAGCTGTGTACTGGACAGCTTACACATTTCTTCAGTAACAGTTTGATTCTGTGCTATTCTTTCAGTATGAAGAAGAAATGTAATTGATGGTTATTCACAATCACACTGGAGGAATGAGGAAGCAGCTTTGTTTTATTTTAATTTGTCATTTCTCATTGGAAGATGTACAGAAAGTATTTTGTTTTCACTATCTATAATGTGGCAGCACTGGTTCTGCTAAAGGTGTTTATAATGGTGCAGGTCTTTGCTTTATGATAACTTGATTACAGCAACCCTCCTGCCATAGAGCAAATGCAAGCAAACAGTTGTTTATGTCCCAGACTATTGCAGAATAATGTATTTTAAATGAATCTCTTTTGCCTGCTGCCTTACAGAGCTAGGAAATTCTCTGCTTAAAATAATGGTAAGTATATGATACACATTCATATCCCAAAATAATGGCATAGTTGTAAAATAAATGGTCTTTAACAAGTCAAGATACAACACATCCATATATACTAGTGTAAGCTATTCCAGTTTTGTACGTCTTGTGTTACCTGCTCCTTTAGTAACAACTATGTTTCTTTTCCTATCTACAGCTCTTCCTTGACCCCCTTTTCCCATCTCCACCTCTTCCCATACAGGTAACCATTAATGGTTTCTAGCTAGCACCACTGTATACCTGAACTTAATCTTGCATTACCTCTCAGTCTACCATCTCCTTTTTGCTTCTCAGTCTTCATTTATCTTTGGCAGTTGTTATGCATTGCTTCTATTAAAAAAGTGACTAGTCTCTTTTTATATAGTCTATAATTTTGACAAAATACCATGTACTGCTATATGTATACTGTGTATTGGCATTACAGTTCTGCAACTGCCCACATCATAAGTGAGAGTAGTCATTCTGTATGTTTTGCTATGCATACTTTTTATTGTACCATAACTTATTAGATCAGAAAACTCATTTTATTAAAATCACCATTTCTTTATGCAGGCTTCTTTGTTTTTCATTATGAGCTACTGGTTATCCCCCTCCCATTCTTTTTGATGAGTTTGCTCAGTTATTGAATTTAGAAGTTATGTACTCACCATAACGTTCCATCTGAGTAGGTGACTTCATTCGGATGCAACCTGTGGGTATCGGATCCGACCTCAGATCAGAGCCGGCAATTCAAAAGCTTAGGCTCCGAGCTCCTAGCTCCTCCCTCTTACCCATAACCCATTGCCAAGCCCTGACTGACCTCAGATTGAGTTTGCCTCAAAATACTGACTACAGTACACGAAAAAGTATAAATACTCGCTCTATAAAGGTCAGGGGGATGGAGGGGGGGATGGTTGCATCCGAATGAAGTCACCTACTCTGGAACGTTATGGTGAGTACATAACTTCTAAATCTGAAGTAGGCAGACTTCATTCGTCTGCAACCTGTGGGACAGAGTCCCTAGCTACCTGAATCTTGGGCGGCCGTCATGGAAGGATGTTTCGGAGCACCGCTGAGCCAAAGGATGCTCTTCCTCTAGAAACAACATCCACCTTATAATGAGAAATAAAAGTATGAGGCGAGGCCCAAGTAGCTGCCGCGCAGATATCATCCAATGATACACGGGACTTAAAGGTGGCTGACGTGGAAACTGCCCTAGTAGAATGAGCCGTAACCCTCTGAGGAGCAGGTCTACCTGAAGTGTCATATGCCTGCAGAATACAATTAGCAATCCACTTAGATAGTGTGACTTTAGATACTGCTTTACCCAGAGCAAATTTAGCAAAGGAGACGAACAGCTGATCTGATTTCCTGTGACCAGCTGTTCTGTGAATATAAAAACGTAATTGTCTATGAACATCCAAGGAATGCAATTTGTATTCTCCTTTGTTTGAATACTTGGGAAAAAACACAGGTAAATTAATTGATTGGTTAATATTGGATTCAGAGGAGACCTTCGGAAGAAAAGATGGATTGGTCCTGAGGCACACCCTATCAGGGAAGAAAGAAAGGTAAAGGCTTGACGCATAGAGCCTGAAGCTCAGACACTCTTCTGGCTGAAGTGATAGCTACCAAGAAGGCAGTCTTCCAGGAAAGGAACTTTAAATCTGCAGAAGCTGCAGGCTCAAAGGGAGGAGCAGTAAGGGCTTGCAGAACTAAAGACAAGTCCCAAGGTGGCACAACCTCCTTGACTGGAGGCCTCAACAAAAAAACCCCTTTGAGAAATGTTTTGCATAATTTCGCCGTCATAAGGGCAGCTGCGTCATGACCACTGTGATAATGCGACATAGCTGCCACTTGTACCTTACTCGTGGAAGAACTTGCCCTTGATGAAAGAGGTCTGTTAAAAATCCAGCACCGCTGACATAGGTGCCGAGAAAGGATCCTACGTTCTCTGTACCGTCCACATAGAGAATCTCTTCCATTTACTCCGATAAACCTGCCTGGTGGAAGGTTTATGAGCTGCCACTAAAATGGCCTTGACCGGTGATGAGATACCGGGAGTCCTAATTAAGGATGGAACTGGAGCAGCCAAGCTGTCAACTTCAGGGTGCGCAGATTGGGAACCGACATTCCCAGAGGGTGGGAGATGAGATCCGGAATTGGATCCAGAATCCAGGGTGGATTGATTTTGTGAGACCATACGAAGGGGAACCAAGGTTGACGAGGCCAGAACGGGGCAATGAGAATCATTCTGCTCCCCAAACTGTTGGCTTTCTGCAGAAGCCTCTGCATCAGAGGAAGTGGAGGGTAGGCATAAAGGAGACCGGGAGGCCAAGCATGCACTAGAGCATCTCTCGGGAACTCCCCTGGTGGGGGAAGCAGAGCGAAGAAATTGTCGCATTTGGCGTTTGAGGGAGAGGCAAAAAGATCGCAACAGGGTTGCCCCAGACGGCAAAAATCTTCTTCGCTACTAGAGGATTGAGAGACCACTCGTGTGGAGAAAGAATTGTGCGACTGAGCTTGTCCGCAAGGATGTTGGACTTTCCCGGAATGTGCGTTGCTACCAGAAAGCGTTTGGTGGAAATTGCCCATTCCCAGACTCTCATGGCCTCTCGACAAAGGGGTAAGACCTGGTTCCTCCCTGTTTGTTGATATACCAGACTACCGACATGTTGTCTGTCTGAATCGCAATAGTCCCTGAAGGAAGAACGTGGTGAAGTGCTTGCAACGCTAGGAGCACCGCCCTCATTTCCAGGACATTTATATGCAATGACGTCTCTGTGGGATTCCACGTGCCTTGGACAATCTTTCCCAGAATGCCCCCCACCCGAGGCAAGAAGCGTCCGTGGTCACTGTGGCTCGGGGAAATGCAGCACAAAAAGGTCTCCCTGCCAGGGGCTCCGGAGAAAGAAGACACCAAAGAAGGGAGTTCCTGCACGCCTTGCTGACCGCAATCGGAGCGTTGAGAGAGGAACAAAGAGGGGACCACTGAACTTGAAGGGTCCATTGAAGAACCCGCATGCGTAAGCGAGCATGAATGAGAAGCGGAATAGCTGCCGCCATAGAACCTAGGGCCCTCAGGACCGAAGCTGCAGTTGGAGATGGTTGCAGGACCGCTGTCACATGACACTTCAGGTTGGCAATTCTGTCTGAAGTGAGGAAGGCTCGCATTGATCTGGTGTTTAGTCTTCCTCCTATGAAATCTATAACTTGTGTGGGGTGCAGCAAAGATTTCTCCCAGTTGATCGTGATGCCCAGCCTTGGGGCTAGTTGAAGAAAGTAATCCCTGGCTGAGCACAGAAGATGCCTTGATGATGCTGTCAGGAGCCAGTCGTCCAGGTACGGAAAGACCTGTAATCCCTGGAGCCTCAGGTGGGCCGCTACCACCGCTAGCACCTTGGTGAACACCCTGGGGGCTGAGGTGAGACCAAAGGGGAGGACCCTGAACTGATAATGACTGGCTCCCAGCCGGGCGAAGAAACCTCCTGGATCGTCTGTCCATACGAATGTGGTAGTACGCGTCCTTGAGGTCGATGGAGCACATCCAGTCGTTCTCCCTCAAGAGGGAAGTATAGATTGCAGGGTGACCATCCGGAACTTTTGCTTGGTTACTGACAGGTTCAGCTGGGAAAGGTCTAAGATTGGTCTTAGGTCCCCCGTTTTCTTTGGCACCAAAAAGAACCTGGAGTAAAACCCTAATCCGGTTTGATCTCGGGGGACACGCTGGATAGCTCTTTTTTCTAGCAGCTGTTCGATTTCGACAGCTGCCGCCTCCCTTTGGTCGGGTGGAACATCTGGGAGGCTGCGAGATTTGGGAACCTTGAATAGGGAATTGAATACCCTCTGGATATGACACGAAGCACCCAACTGTCTGTTGTTATGGACTCCCAAGAAGTCAGGTGCCTCGAAAACCGCCCCCCGACTGCCTCCAGAGACGGACAGCCGGGCAACCCTTCAGGGCTGCTGCGTGGGTCTATCAGAGAAAGGTTCTCTGGACCCAAAGTTGCCAGGAGCCCCCCTGCCTCTAGGACGACGACCTCCCCGTCCTCCTCTGCCACGGAAGGACTGGTTATCCGGAGCAGGTTGGGACTGCTGCGATTTCCGGAACCACATCTTCTTCTGTCCCTTTTGGTTCTTAGAGAAGGACCTCTGGGGAGCTGAGAAGCAGACTCCGATGGCAGACAGCGTCTTCCCGTCCTTTTCGCTCTGGACTAATGTTTCGCGAACAGTCTTGCCAAACAAGGCAGAACCGTTGAAGGGGGCATTCGCGAAGGTCGCCTTGAAGGGCTCTGCAAAATCACAGTGGCGGAGCCAGGCCTGTCGCCTCATGACTAGGCCTGCTCCACTGGCTCTAGCGGCTCCCTCAGTAGCATGAGAAAGCAGCCGCATAGATGTATTGGAAACTGATCTGAGAGTGGCCATTCGGGTGGAATATACCTGTTTATCCTCACTCGACATGGACTCCGGGGGAGATGCAGCGTATTCTTTAATCAGATCCCGCTGCATCCTAATGACATGTGCCATGTAGTTCAGCGCTCTCAAAGAGAAGGTTGCTGAACTGAAAACTCGCTTCCCAATGCGATCCATCGAGCGGGACTCCTTGCCCGGAGGATGCATGGAGGGACTCTCCTGGGCCAATTCCCTCTTCGTGGCTGCAGCCATCATCATAGCATCTACTGGGGGGCCCTTGCTCCAGTGAGTGCGGTCCGGAGGAAAGGATGCGGTCCGGGCGCTTGGGATAGGCTCAACGGTGTCCGGATCCTTCCACGCTCTGATCGAAATAAGATCCACCAGAGGGTCAGCAGGAGCGGACACCCAAGAGGTAGAAGGGCCCGCCTCGAATGCCTCCAAGAACACAGACTCGTCCGAGGAAGCCTTGGGGGCAGACCACCCCCCCCTGATCCTTAACATCTCCATAATGTCTCCAAATGAGACGTCCTCAGGGGGTGACCTAGGGGAGCCTTCCCCTTCATCCAAGTCTGTGTCTTCAGTAACGGACTCGGGGGAGTCCATGTGCCTCCTTTTGCACTTACGCTTCCGAGGTACTTCATCGGGGGGGCTGTCCGAGGAGTACTCTTCAGCAGTTGGATGTTCCAAGGGAACCACTTGGGACATCGAGGCGGGCTGTCCCTGGGACCGGCTGGTGGGGGCCTGGCCCAACTGCAAGGGAGTGCGGGATGGAGCCGTGGCAGGGACCAGGGGTCCGGACGTCCTCAACAGTGCCCTTTCCACTACGTCGAAGGCCGAGGGGGAGCCAGCTTCTCTAAACCCCGAGAGCCGACCCCCACTCGGATTCGACGCACGGATCGGAGTCGGAGCCGAAACCGTCGGATCCGAGAGACCGGTGCGCTCCGACCTGGACGGAGCCGAAGACACACCAGCTCCCTCGGATCCGAGGCTCGGCCCTCGGCTCCGAGAGGTCGGGTCCGAAGTACCCAAAGCACTCAAGGGATGGGACGGATCAGAGGTGCGCCGACCCATCGGATCCGACCCACCCCCGGATCCAAGTCTGCCCGGCGCCGACAGCTCCGAACCCGTGGTATGGGTCGGAGAAGGAGCCAAGGGGGCGAAAAAAGGGGTCGAAGCCCCTCCCGGATGGGGGGGGGCTAGGAGCACTCCCATTTGCATTTGGGCCTGGATGAATTTCCTCATCATCCGGTCCATATCAGCTTCACTCATGGAAAAAGTTGACCTGGTGGAGGCCACCGAAGCGGACCTAGAGAGCCCTCTCGGAGACCTCCTAGAAGGGCTAGCCTCCTCCTCCTCGGGTCCAGGAGAGAACCGAGGGGAGTGGAGCCGAGGAGGAGGAAAGCTAGAAGGCACAGGGGAGGCCCGCTTAGATGGAGGAGCCGAACTGGAAGTTTCGGCTCTCCTTTTGTGGTGCCTCTCCCTGTGCATCTCCTTCTTCTCTCTCTCCCTAGAGGACTCTTTCCCCTCCGGCAACTTAGAGGGAGGTTGAGTCCCAGCCGGAGGGGGAGAGCCCACAGCAACAGGTTGCTGAGTAGAAGGGGCAGAAGCCGAAGCGGTATCAGGAGGTAAAAGACCCGCCAGCACCAGCTTCGACCTCCGCTCCCTCAAAGCCCGGGGGTTGAACCCTGCACAAATGGTACAACCAGATGACAGGTGTTCAACCCCCAAGCATTTAACGCACCGAGTGTGGCCATCCGCTGGGGACAGCTTATGGCCACACTCGGTACACTTAGAGAAAACAGCCTTATGGGCTTCAGACATCACAAACCCTAAGGCCTAACACAACACACACACAAACAAACTACGCAAAAACCCGAGAACAATTAAATAAAGAGAGAGGAAAGCCTATACACACTCAACACTAACAATATCAATAACAAAAATAGAGATTTTCAAAACTTTTTTAGTCAAAAAATCTTATCTTTCTTCAACAAACGCCAGGAGCTCTAGAATCCGTAGCTACTTGAAAAGCGGCAAACGAAATCTGAGGTCAGTCAGGGCTTGGCAAGGGGTTATGGGTAAGAGGGAGGAGCTAGGAGCTCGGAGCCTAAGCTTTTGAATTGCCGGCTCGGATCCGAGGTCGGATCCGATACCCACAGGTTGCAGACGAATGAAGTCTGCCTACTTCAGATCTACTATTATTGATTAATGTATACTTTCATGATTTTGTAGTATTTATCAGAGGACATTTTATCCATGGCTTAAATGAAAATGAGTTTAGTTAGGTGGACAAGTTAGTTATCAAAGCAAAATAAATAAAACAAATGAATTAGAATAGCCTCCACTATGTGTTATAAATGCAGTTTCATAAAATTGATGACATCCAGTATTTTACATCAGATTCATAATTTCTGAATTTCTTTGTATACTTCATCAGGTGATTTATCATTTTACAAATCATGGTCTAAGCATATTTAAACTGGCATTTTACATGCAAAATCAATGTTTAGGGAAAAGTTAAAATCAATTATTTTTACTGCTCATTAAGCAAGACCAAAAAGATAAGGGTCACAAATGCGTGAAAGCAGCAGAACCGGAAGCCTATAATGAGAGCATCCAAAGCCACACGAACAGTTTTCAATATTCTAACCCTAGGTTTATAATACTGGAATATCTTTACAACCCTTCACAAAAGCAACTCTTTTTTTTTTGTTTAAACATTATTTTCAGTGAATATCAAATAACATCATGTAACCAAATTGAAGAAATTTGAAATTACTACATGACAGAAGTAGACATAAGATCAGTAAAAATTTATATATTTTAACAAACTTAAGAGCATGTATACAAAAACAGTGTACATAATTATATTTGCTACTGTTTTTCAATCAATAATCTTTTTTTTCTTGAACACTGTTGACTTTTAAAACTTTCACATACTTTGTGGTAGCAATTAAAAAAGTGATCATCTAACACATCTCAAGCCCAGCCAATATGTACTAAAATAGTATTTTAAGGATACTAATAGCATTGAAACTAAAACACTGCTTTCTTTCTCAGCAGTCACCAAAAAGTCTGAAAAACCCTTATACTTATGATAAGGATTAAATATAATTAAAATCTTGACCAAAACAGAGTTAGAAGTCTTACACAGCATGGGATTCAAAGATGCCCAAACACATGTGCACAAGTGCTGGGCAGGGTTATGTTACACAGGTGTAACTATGTGCAAAGTTTTTGCAGTGCCACCTGTCAGTGGTGGGAATCTGTGCAGTGTAAACTGGAACTACTTCACCCAACACTGACCACCAATGTAGCTAAATCGAGCTTTGGTAAATGTGAGTAAATGACTGTAGGCATGTGTATGCATCTTTGTCAATGTGTGAGACCACTGAGACAGTAGGTCTGTTAGTGATGATGCATGAATGGCTATCTTCTGTGTGTGTGTGTGTGTGTGTGTGTGTGTGTGTGTGTGTGTGTGTGTGTGTGTGTGTGTGTGTGTGTGTGTGTCTGTCCATGGACATCGGGCCATTATCTATGTGGGATCCTCTCAGTATCTAAGTGAGGTAGTAAGTGTTGCACTGCATAGCTTTTTCAGCTGCACAGTGGAGCAATTCACAGTCTTGCATATTCCCAGGTAATGAGATGTTGCCCTTTTGGGAATCTGAATGTCTGTGATTCAGTAAATAACACTGCATGCAGTACAGCTCACCTCATAGGTATAGTGTGAGCTGCTATGCAATATTATTTACAATGAATGCTGGCCGATGTGTTTAATTCTTTACCTTCTAGTGCTGGTATGCACCACACTTCAGACTATTTGTACTTTGCTTTGGCCACCAAAGCAGCATTACAAATTGTCAGACGTAGGCAAAGCAGCAAAGTAAGATGGAGTGCTTGAACTGCCCAATTATACATGAAATCAACAGCTGCTAGGTATGGTTATATTGGGGTAGATATTAATAGATTTTGCTCAACAGGTGTGTTTTTTTCATACTTGTTTGGATGTATGTCAATCAGAAGTCAGTGGAAGAGCCACTGTGTGTGGGTCATGGATGTGACTGTAATAAGTCAATCACTACAATGTGGTAATTGGCTTAATACAGGGAAGTGCTTTTTCTTTTCTTTTTTTTTATTTTTGCTTTTCACGCACGAACTGAGAGGGTAGGGGTGCTGGCTTGTGGTATGAGCTCAAGGTGCTTACTCAGCTGGCTACACTTCTGATATCAATCCCAGCAGACCCGGTTACATATACAAAAGGGAAGACCTTTTTTTACATTGTTCACTTAAATGTGAGCAACAACCATGTAATAAAAAGAAATTGTTTTACCATAACCTTCCATCTGAGTTGTTGATTTTCTTACAGTCATCACTGATGGGTTCGGTTCCAAGCCCTCGGAACAGAGTCAGCCTAATACCATACTCGCTTACACCAAAAACTCTCGCGCTAACAATGCCCTTCTCCCAGTTACCTCAGATCAAGTTTGCATGCAACATATAGGAGAAAACAGAAAAACAGAGGCTATTTCTGTGCAGAAACCCTGAAACACCACAAGGACCCAGAAGATCCACCAGGAGCCTTTGGTGGGAGAGGGTGTGATGACTGGAAGATAGTCAACAACTCAGATGTAACGTTAGGGTAAGACACAACTTCTTTATCTGAAGTTGTTAATCTTCTTCCTATTCATCACTGATGGGACAGAATCCCAAGCTACTTGGAGAACCTGGGTGGCCCTTACGGAAGAACATTCCTGAGAACCATTGAGCTGAAGGCCACTCTTCCCCTGGAGACCACATCTAATTTGTAATGTTTGATGAAGGTATGGGGTTTAGCCCGAATGGCTGCTGCACAAATGCCATCCATGGAAGCCTTGGAGTGAAAGGCAACCGAAGTTGTGATGGCCCTAGTTGAATGAGCTTTGACTTGAACAGGTTTAGATTAATTCGCAAGGGAGTATGAAAGGGCAATACAATCTCTGAGCCATTTTGATAAAGTAACTTTTGATACAGCACATCCCATTCTTGGGCCAGAAAAAGAAATGAAAAGCTCGTCCGACTTGCGGAAGGACTTAGTCCTGTTCAAGTACAAACGTAGGTATCTATGTACATCCAATGAATGTAGGCAGTATTTGCCCTTGTTGAAATAATTTGGGAAAAACACAGGAAGCTCAATGGATTGGTTAACAGAGAAGTCGGAAAACACTTTGGGGAGAAAGGATGGGTTAGTACGAAGGGATACTCTATCCTTATGGAAGATTAGATAAGGACTCTTGATGCATAAGGCCTGTAACTCAGATATCCGTCTGGCTGATGTGACTGCTACCAAAAACAAAGATTTCCAAGACAGGAATTTTAGATCACATGTCGCAGCAGGCTCAAAGTGGGAAGAGAGACTGTAGAACCCGAGAGAGATTCCATGTTTCTACAGGTTGCCTGATAGGAGGTCTGCTATAGAAAACTCCCTTGAGAAAGGTCTTGCAAAGTCAGGTGGAGATAAGAGGGAAGCCATCTGAACCATTGTGGAAATTGGAAATAGCTGCTAAATCTACTTGAATAGTAGAAGCTGATGCCCCATTGTCAAACAACTCAGAAAGATACTGGACTATAGCAGCTGTAGGAGTTGAAAAAGGGTCTAACATGCGGTTATTAGACCAGATAGCGAACCTTTTCCACTTGTCTCTGTACAGTTTTCTGGTGGATGGTTTATGGGAGGCCAGAATAATATCGCGAACAGGTGAGGAGAGGGTTTCCTGCCTGGCGACTAATGGAAGTGAAGAAACCAAGCTGTCAGCTTGAGAGTGGACAGGGTTGGGGGAGCTAGCCCATGTGGATGAGATATCAGGTCCTGATGAGTGTCCAGGATTCAAGGAGGTTGTAATAGGTGAGATCGGAGGAAGGGAAACCACACTTGCCGTGGCCAAAAAGGGGCAATAAAGATTACTTTGCATCTCAACCTGACTGCTTTTTTTAGAAATGGGGGTATCAAAGGTATCCGAGGATAAGCATAGAGGAGACCCGCGGGCCAATTGTGAGTCAAAGCATCTCTGTGATTCCCCATCTGGGGGAAAGAGGGCAAAGTAGCTGCTGCATTTTTTGTTTGAAGGGGAAGCAAAAAGACTGCAGCAAGGCTGTCCCCAATGGCTGAAGATTTCTGCCATCACGTTTGGGTTGAGAGACCACTCGTGTGGATGGAGGACGCATCTGCTTAGCCTGTCCGCAATCACGTTGGAGCTCCATGGGATATGCATTGCAATAAGAAAGCGGTTGGGAGCCATCGTCCAATGCCAAATTCTCATGGCCTCGTGACATAGGGGGTAGGATTTGGTCCCTCCCTGTTTATGCACCAAACAGACATATTGTCAGACTAGACTGCAATCATTCCTGATGGAAGGAGCGGATGAAGTGCCTGCAATGCTAACAGCACCGCTCTCAACTCCAGGATGTTGATATGCAAGTTGACCTCCAAGCTGGACCACGTGCCTTGGACTGTCTTTCCCTGGAAATGGCCACCCCCACCCTATCAGGGAAGTGTCCGTGGTCACCATGGTGTTTGGTTGGGGAACCTGGAAGGGGCAGCACCAAAGGTTTTCATCCATTCTCATCCACCAGAGGAGATCTTGTTTGCAGGAATTGGTGATGAGGATCTGTGAGTTTAGTGGATGGAGATTGGATATCCACTGGGACAAAATAAGCCACTGTAATAGTCTCATATGCAATCTTGCCAGGGGAACAATTGGGATGGCTGCCGCCATAGACCCCAGAGCCTGTAGAACTTCCCTTGCAGACACCTTCCTTCGACAGAGTATCACTTGCACTTGCAATCTTAATCTCTGAAGTCTGTGAGGAGGGAGAGAGACTTGGCTTGTTTGAGTATTGAATACTGCTTCTATAAATTCCAATTGTTGAGTAGGATGAAGGTTGGATTTTTCCCAGTGTATTGTGATGCCTAGAAACTCCACCAGTGTCAGAGTGTAGTGGAGGGCCATGACCAGTAGGCGCTTGGTGGGGGTGGAGAGGAGCCAATAGTCTAGATACAGAAACACCTGGAATCCCTGTAGTCTCAGATGAGCTGTTACCACTGCTAGGCATTTTGTGAACACTCTGGGGGCCGTCAAGTGACCGAATGGCAGGGCTCTGAATTGGTAAGGATTGGCTCCCAGCTGGAAGTGAAGGAGATACCTGGAACACTTGTCCATTTTGATGTGGTAATACGCATCCCGGAGATCTATCGAGCACATCCACACACCCTCCCGGAGAAATGGGAGAATGGATTGTATTGTGACCATGCGGAATTTGGTCTGAACCACTGATTTGTTTAGTTGGCTGAGATCCACACTAGGTCTCCAGTCCCGGGTCTTTTTTGGCACCAAAAAGAATTTCGAGTAGAAACCGGATCCGCACTGGGGTGAGGTTTGGAAAAACGTAGGCCAACGGCAGACAAGGTTTTTCCATCCTGCTTGCACCTGGCTAATGTGTCCTTCACTTTAGAACTGAACAAAGTGGATGGTTCGATAGGGGTGTTCAAAAAGGAAGACGTGGAGGAGTCCGCGAGGTCACAAATGCATATCCAGGCATGGTGTCTCAACTATACCTGCACCCGCAGCTCTAGTCACCCCTTCTGTTGCGTGGGACAGCAGTCTCATGGACAAGTTGAAGATAGACTCTGGGATAGCAAGCTGAGAAGCAACTTTATCGTGTGCCCAGTCAGAAACTTGACCCGCGAGGGTTCCAGAGAGTTCCGATATGAGATCTCTTTGGAGCCTCGTAAAATGTGCCAAATAATTCAGAGACCTGACAGCAAAGGTCGCTGAAGCAAAAACTCACTTCCCTAATCTGTCGACCGCCCGGGACTCTCGGATGAACAGTAGGACTTTCCTCCGCAAGGTTCTTTTTTGTGGCAGCTGCCACCACCATAGCATCTACTGGTAAGCCTCTAGACCAATGAGGGTGTTCCTCTGGAGGGGAAGTATCTTGTCTGATCTCCGGGAAATGGCCTCAACGGTATCAGGGTTCTTCCATGCCCACTGCACGATAAGCTGGACTAACTCATCAGCGGGGGGGGGGGGGTCACCCAAGAAGTAGAGGGCAGAGAGCGTAAGGCCTGCAGGAATACGGATTCCTCAGAGGAAGGGTTGGAGGGTTTCCAGTCCATGCGTTTCCTCTTACATGTCCGTTTCCGAGGTGGTTCTTCAGTGGGAGTGTCTGAAGAAGAGTCAGAGGTTACCCTGTACAAGGGTTTCCTGAGGCTTGTGCTCTTGGTGTCCTGGAGAGGTGGCCTATGATAGCTGCAGCTACAGAAGGAGGAGGGGGAAAGTCCAATGTAGGAGGAGCTGTTCCAGAAGCAAGCACCCTCTCCATCACCCGGAAGGCAGGCCTGCCCAAAGAGGAATCCCGGAACCGAGGAAGACAATCTCGGAACTGGGGTCACACCCTGCTCCGCGTGGCCCACTCCCATAGACAGAGCCTCAAGCAAAACCGGGGCGGGTGTCACCTCCAGATCTGAAGACGGAACTGATGAAACAACTGGAACCGTACCTGGAGCCGGGGGTTCCACCCCCCCAAGCATGAGATTGAGGAAGGGATGGGTTCAGAAGAAACCAAAACCCAAAAGGGCTTCGGAGCCTCAGAGAAGGTCACTGTCGGTGCCAAGGAGAGGATTCCCCCTCAAAGACGTTGGAGCTATGGGCCTCTGAACCGAAGGATCCAAGGGAGGAGAATATGTGGGAGTCGAGGGGGAAATGCACTCAAAACCCGGAGTGGGATGGGTTTTAGGAAAATCTGTAATCCCTCTGGCTGTCAGCAGCTGATCGAACAGGCGCACTACATCCAATTCAGGCACTCCTGGTGGACCTTACCGACACTCCTGAGGGGGAGTCAGGTCGATCCAAAAAGGGGCTAAAGGCTTGTCCTGAAAATGGATCCAAAGACGGGGAGTACTGGGTCCGTGGTGTAGGAAGAGTCGGCACCGAGGATTCTAGTTTCGAAACAGGCAAAAGGGGGACTATCGGTGCCGAGAAAGGGCTTGGAGCCGAGGGAACAGCTGGAGTGGAAGTCTTTATCGGCTCCAAAGAAGTGGTTGGTACTGATCTCTGAACGGAGATGGGCAACGTCTGTGCCGAGGTAATAACAGGCAATAAGCCTGGAGCCAAAATCACACTTGGAACCGCAGCAGTCAGTGCTGCGGGTGGCGCCGATGTGGAAGTCATCAAGATATCTGCAGAGAATACTGGAGCAGAACTCGGAACTGAGGTGGTCGAAGCCGAGGAGGCGATCTTGTGCTCCGTGGAAGACTTGTGGGCCTTATGCTTATAAGGTTTGCCCTTATCACCAGCCGGTGAAGAGGGGTCAGAATGAGGACTTTTTTGTTCTTTGATGGAGGGGTTGAGACCTCCGACGCAGAAAGAGCCACAGAAAAAGGTGAAGAATGCAGGCCTTTCAAAATAAGTTTATTTTTCCTTTCATTCAGTGTCCGCTGACTGAAACTGATACAAATCTGACAGGGAGGTTTCACAGATAAGTGGGAAACCCCCAGACAATATACACAATCATCATGCAGGTCACTATTGGGGAGTTTATCATTGCAGGAAGTGCAATGCTTAAACCCCGAAGTCCCTTTCTTTTCCGATATACTGAGTATATAGACTCAATTCAAATCCCCAAAAAAAGGGATAGAAAAAGGAAGGAAAGAGAAAAAATATCAACAATGGTATTAAGAGTACAAGGGTAAAGAAGGGCATTTACCAACAATGGTAAGAAGAGGATACCCGTGGGTAGAGCTAGTTGAGATAATAAGATATAGATTTTTTTAGGAGAAAAAAAACTTAGAAATACAGTAAATTTGAAAAAATACAACACTTAGCTGGAGAGCTCAATGAAACGCTGCTATATGGCTGCATGGCAAACGAGATCGGAGGTAACTGGGAGAAGGGCATTGTGGTAGTAGCTTAGCTCGAGAGGTTTTGGTGTACGTGAGCTTGGTATTAGGCCGACTTGGTTCCGAGGGCTTGGAACCGAACTCATCAGTGATGAATAGGAAGAAGATTAACAACTTCAGATGTATCATTATCCCTTCTTACTCTGCTTCAGAAGTCCCCCAGTTTTGGCCACAGGTAGGGGTAATAATGTCACAAACTCTTTAGACTCTTTGCAAAGCCTAGTGAGGTATGTGTTTGTTTTACACATGATGGAAGCAGCAATGACTAAGACGTTTTGGGGGTTGCCAAGTCACAATGGCCTACCTTAATGGCTTTCGGCTCTAGGTTGGCTCACTTTTAACCCGGAGTATGGCTTTCGGCTCTAGGTTGGTTCACTTTAACCCGGAGTATCTGCTATTATTATGAACCTTGCCAACTACTATGTAATAGTTACTGCACATATAGCACTTATTGTGATCAGTGTGAGGTCTGCATAATATGCTATGTTTATGAAGTTTGAGGGTCTGGTTTTGTTGAGTTTATGGCGTCTTGAAGTACAGGTAAGGACAGACTTTTTCAGGTATATTCTTTAGAACCTCTCAGTGTGTAGTAGCACATACATTTACATGCTCATAGGATGGGGCTGCAGCTAAGAATTTATCCACAATATTCCAAGCACTTACACCTCTTCCCTTGAAATAAGGTTACCTCTGACCATGGTGCTCAGTAGCAAGAATCATCTTATCCCAGTTAACACTGGTCTCCTCTCCTCCCTATTAAAGTTCGCATGACACACCTCCATCTCTCATCCACACACAGTGTCTTCTGCATTCACACACAGACATTCTGCTTTCACACACATACTGTTCATTCTTTCATGCATCACTTACTCACACACACACACACACACACACACACACACACACACACACACACACACACACACACACACACACACACACACACAGCTATGAACCCGCACCCTACCCCCTCAGCAAGAGCCCATAAAAAACGAGCATTTCACTGTAATAAGCCGTACGATACATTGAGTGGTCGGCTTATTACAGTTTGGCCTAAAGCTGCCCCCAGCTCTTCCATTACAGGGAAATAAAGGTAAATAAAAATAGCAGATGATCCTTTTTTTGGAAGACAAATTACATGGCCAGATGCATACCACACACCCCGTCTCTCATCCATACACACAATTTCTTCTGCATTCGCACACTCAGGCATTCATCGCTAACTCTCTCATACACACAGTCCATTCTGCATACACACACACACACACACACACACACACACACACACACACACACACACACACACACACACACACACACACACACACACACACATTCTGCTTTCACGCATGCATTCACTAACCCACATGCAATCGCCACAAGAAACACACACAGACACACACCACAGTATGACCGACATACTTCTCGTTTGTACAGAGTTTCGCAGAAATGTACGGATTTAGTGAAGGCACTGATGTTGGTCCGTTTCTCATAAAATTGTGGTTTTCTGGCAACTTGGGGGAAAATAATTGTCTACTACAGTTATAGATAAGGGCCAGAACTATGAACCTGCAACCCTACCCCCTCAGCAAGAGACCATAATTAACAAAAGAAAAAAACGAGCACTTCACTGTAATAAGCCGATCGATACACTGTAAGCAGTCGGCTTATTACAGTTAGAAAAATAAGTTATGTACTCACCAGAGTAGTTAGACTTCATTTGTCAGCAACCTGTGGGTTCCGGATCCGAGCTGGCAGCTTACCAAGCTAAAGATCAGAGCTCCAAGCTCCTCCCCTTACCCATACTACACTGCAACCTCTTTCCAATCCGTAGATCGAGTTTGCTGCCCAACAACGTGACAGACAACAACCTAATCCAAAAAGACCTAACCCGAACTCATACACCAGGCTAGTCAAATTCAGGACATCAAGCCCAAACAGAGGAATAACCATCAAGGTCAGGGGGAAGGGGGGGGGGGGTTGCTGACAAATGAAGTCTGACTACTCAGATGGAACGTTATGGTGAGTACATAACTTCTTTATCTGAAATAGTTAACTTCTTGAGATTTATTGTGATCCCCAGCTGGATCGACAACTGAAGAAAGAAATCTCTGGCTAGTACAAGTTGATGCCTGGTGGAGGTAGTGAGAAGCCAGTCGTCCAGTTACGGAAAGACCCGAATGCCCTGAAGCCTCATGTGGTCCCCTAAAACTACAATGACCTTGGTAAACACCCTGGGGGCTGTGATAAGACTGAAGGGTAGGACCCTGAACTGGTAATGACTGGCTCCTAGACAAAAGCGGAGGAGGAACCTCCTGGATTGCCTGTCCATCAGAATATGGTAGTACGCATCCTTGAGGTCTATCGAGCACATCCAGTCTTCCTCCTGCAAGAAGAGCAGGACAGATTGTATAGTGACCATCCGGGACTTTTCCTTGGCAATGGACAGGTTGAGAGTCGGCCTTAAGTACCCAGTCTTTTTTGGCACCAAAATGAACCTGGAATAGATGCCTGATCCGGACTGGTCTGGGGGCACTTGCTGGATTGCTCTTTTTTCTAGCAGCTTTCTTATCTTCAAAGCTGCCGCCTCCCTTTGAGCGGGTGGGATGTCCAAGAGGCGCCTTGCGCATAGGGGATTGTTTATGAAGGGAATAGAATAGCCTCTGGATATTATTTGAAGCACCCAGCGATCTGACGTGATGGACGCCCATTGAGCTAGGTGCCTCGAAAAACGCACCCCCCCGCCTTCCTCCAGGGATGAGCAGTCGGGCAACCCCTCAGGGCTGCTGCGCGGGTCTGTCGGAAAAAGGTTCCCGTGACCTGAAGTTCTTCAGTCTCCCTCTGCCTCTGAGCCGGCGTCCACCTTGTTCCCCTCTGCCTCTGGGGGAGGAGTAGTCTTGAGCATTCCTGGACTGCTGAGATTTCCAGAACCATTGCTTCTTTTGCCCTCGCTGGTTCCTGGAGAAGGACCTTTGAGGGTTAGAGAAGCGGATCCTGACGGCTGACAGCGTTTTCCCATCCCTCTCACTCTGGACAAGCATATCTTGGATGGTCTTCCTGAACAGGGTCGAACCGTCAAAAGGGGTGTTAGCAAAGGACTCCTTGAAAGGCTCCGAAAAATCACAAAGCCGGAGCAAGGCTGGCGGCTCCCTTGGTGGCGTGAGAGAGTAAACGCATGGACGTATTACAGACAGACTTGAGAGTGGCCATACCATCCGAGAATGTCTGTTTATCCTCAGCCGAAATGGACTCCGGGGGAGCCAGCGTACTCTTTCACAAGGTCATGCTGCAGTCTAATTACGTGGGCCATGTAATTCAACTCCCTTATAGCAAAGGTAGCTGAAGCAAAAGTCCGCTTTCCAAGACAATCCATAGCCCTGGACTCCGTGTCTGGGGGATGGATCGAGGAAAGTACAGTTGTGCACCTACCATAAATGTAGATGTTCGAGTGTATTCACTGTTGCAGTCATTACACTTGGGTTATCCTGCTGGCAAGCTACCCGCAGTCGGCTTGAATTCCAAAGTCCTGGTCCGGCGTCGGTAGCTATTGCCTCTTCCCCGACGTCAGAGCGCCAGGGGTATAAAAGATGCAGCCGATGCCATTTTCTTCAGTTTTTCTTGCCCCAGATGTCAGGTACCCCCAAAAGGGTAGGCTAAAAAACATTTCTTATAAAAGCATGCACTAAAATAAACAATGCCTTCATCTACAAGCAAATACACCACATAGGTTGTATAGAACAGAGAAGTACAGATAAGTCCCAGCAATGAAAGGGGCATGGTGGGAGGGTAACCTGGACTGCAACAGTGAATACACTCTAACATCTACATTTATGGTAGGTACACAACTTTACTATGTTCATCGTGTTTCACTGTTGCAGTCATTACACTTGGGTTGAATCCCAAAGCTGAGGTTGGGTGGCTGGGCCTAAATAGAATTAGGAATGGCTATGAGGCCCTGCAGAACTGCAGTGGCAAAGCCTGCTCTGGATTTAGAGTAAAGAGGTAAGTGGTAGTGCTTTGTAAAAGTGAGCACTGAAGTCCAAGTTGCAGCCTCCAAAATATCCTTGGTTGGTACTCCTCTGAGGAAGGCTGCTGAAGTGGCTGCTGCTCTGGTTGAATGTGGCCTAATGCCCTTAGGCACTGATTTGCCATGTTGTGAATAGCAGAAACGAATGCAGTGGCCTATCCATTTTGAAATAGTCTGCTCTGAAATAGCTTTTCCTTGCAATCCTGCAGCATATGCCACTAAGAGTTGCTCAGTTTTTCTGAAAGCTTTAGTTTTGTCCAAGTACAAGCGTAGCTGTCTGTGTATGTCCAAAGAATGCAGAAGTCTCTCCCCTTTATTCTGTGGGTTTGGATAAAAGGTAGGCAAATGAATGGTTTGGTTAAGAGCCACACTGGACACTACCTTAGGTATAAATGTTGGGTTTGTCCTTAGAGAAACCCTGCCCGGATGGAAAATAAAAGGTTCCACAGCCATTAATGCCTGTAACTCTGAGACTCTTATTGCTGAAGTTATTGCTGGGAGCAGAGCTGTTTTCCATTATAAGTATTTTATCTCAGCTGTATTGGCTGGCTCAAAGGGAGGCAGTGTAAGTTTTCCCAAGACAAAATTGAGGTCCCATGCAGGTACTGGCGCTCTCCTTGGAGGTCTTATGTTTTTGGCCCCTCTGAGGTACTGCCTTAGCAGTGGATGTGAAACAATTAGTGGGTCCATATTGTAATGAGCTGAAATGGCAGAGGCATGGATCTTTACTGATGAGAAGGATAGGCCTTTGTCCAGCATCTCAGTTAGGTATTGTAAAATCTGAGGAATATTTGGTACAAGTGTGTCAATTCCTTGTGCCTGTTTCCAAGCACAGAATCTCTTCCATTTTTCTGCATAAGATTTTCTGGTGCTGGGCCTCCTTGCCTCCAAAATAACATCTATAACTGCTTTAGAGAGAGGTGTGTTCCGAGTGGTTATATTATCCGTCATGCAGCCAGATGTACGGTTCTGAGCTGGCTGTGCAGGATCTGCTTGTTTTGCTGGGTCAGTAAATGAGGAATTTGAGGTAATGTCCAGGCTGGCCCTTGAGACAAGCTCTTTAGGATTAGGTACCAGTGTTAGCATGGCCAGTCTGGGGTAATCAGCATAATTTGTGGCTTCTCTTGTATGACCTTTAGGAGTACCTTGGGGAGGAGAAGCAGTGGAAGAAACGCATATACTGTAAGGGTTTTCCAGCTGAATGATAAGAGCATTCACTTTCCATGCTTGTTTGTGATAAGTCCTTGTGTAGAATCTCTGTAGTTGGCAGTTGTGAGGGGAGGCAAATATATCTATGTCTGGGCACCCCCATTTCCTTGTTATCATGCTGAAGATTTGTGGATCTAGTTTCCACTTGTGAGGATCCATGAGGTTTCTGCTTAGTTCGTCTGCCAGAGTATTTGTCTTTCCTGGCAGGAATTGTGCTTGCAGGTGTACTTGATAAGTCAATGCTGTGTTCCACAAAGTCATGGCTCATCTGCAGAGGGGGTAGGAATGTGTTCCTCCTTGCTTGCTTATGTACCACATGACTGAAGTCTTGTCAGTCTCTATCAGCAGTTGTCCTGGATGAAGTAGATCCTTGAAGGCTGTCAGGGCATTCTGTACAGCTAGCATCTCTTTTCGATTGATATGAAGATGCATTTGGCTTGCGGGCCATGTGCCCTGAATACATTTTCCTGCCATGTGGGCCCCCCAGGCATACTCTGATGCATCTGTTGTTAGTGTCTGCCTGGCTGTGGGTAAAGTGAATGGCTGTCCCATGTTGTGGTGACAGACCTGTGCCCACCATCGAAACTCCTGTTGCAGGCAGGGAATGAGGGTAATTAATGTTTCCATGTTGTGGCAATGTTGAGCGCAAACACTTTTTAGATACCATTGTAGCTTCCTCATATGCAGTCTTGCATACGGAATTAACAGAATGCAGGATGCCAAGAAGCCCAAAGCCTGCACACTTTCTTGCAGATAACTAGGTCTTTGTTGCCATCGTTTCGAAGTAAGAAGTCAGTTGCTTTTGTTTGTCTGGTGTGAGATAAGCCATCTGGGCAGTTGTATTTAAGCTTGCACCCAGGAATATTATCTCTTGAGAGGGTATCAGTTTTGATTTATTTTCATTTACTGTGTACCCTAGGCAAATTAGTAATCTTTTTACAAATGCCAGATGCTTCAGTAGAATGTCCTTGTTCTCTGCTTGAATAGGGCAGTCGTCCAAGTCAGGATATATTTGGATTCCTCTGTCTGCAAAATGCAATTACTGGTGCCACTCATTTTGTGAAGACCCTGGGCACAGTAGATAAGCCAAAGGGCAGTGCAGGGAATTGGTAGTGCATTGATCCAGCTATGAATCTGAGGTATCTTCTGCAAGACTGTCTGATTGGGACATGCAGGTATGCCTCTTTGAGGTCCAAAGTTACAAGCCAAGCCTTCTTGCCCAGCATAGGCAGAAGCTGCTGCAGAGTCAACATTTTGAATTTTGGAATGTCCAGAAAAGTGTTTAGAGTAGACAGGTCCAGTATTGGTCTCCAGGCTTTGTCCTTTCTGGGTACCAAGAAAAGTCTTGAGTAAAATCCTTGTCCCTGCTCTTGCTGTGGTACTCGCTGAATAGCCCTCATGTCCATGAGGGATGAAACTTGCTTTTGTGCCTCTGCCCACTGATTGTGTGGCAGGTCTGGCATACCTTTTGTCTTTGGAAGGGTGTGAAAGTGGAACCTGTAGCCCTGAGACACTACATTCAAGACACATTTGTCCTGGGTGATCATGGCCAAATTTTGTGAAAAAAGTGCTAGTTTCCCCCCTAAGGGTGTTGCCAAAAGATAAGTGTGTGGCATTGGCAGAGGAAAGTCATTGGGACTGTTTTCTATACGGCCGTGATTTGTCTTCTCCGCTTTTGGAGGTAGAAGCATCCCATTGTTTAGGCCTGTATGAGCCTTGGGGCTGGGATCTGCCTCTAGGACGTCTGTATCTGCCTCTTTGTGGCCTGTCTGACACTGGAAAGGAAATGGAACTGATACCAAACCAAGTAGTAAAGAAATAAAGCCCAAACCACCACACTGGTAATAAAATCGATTCTTTTTACTTCCAACCACAACAGATGAGCGCTTTCGTCTAATAGATAGACTTCATCAGATGAAAGCACTGATATCATGATACACTTATATATAAAATCACAAACAATTAAGAATCCATTAATTGTAATTTAAAGGCATACAGGTTCAAAAACCTAATATCCAATTTTAAAAAGACTTCCCAACTTTCAAAACTTTAATAAACACATATATATTCTATATGCAAACATTAATAATATAATTGTTCAACTGATAAAATACAAGTAATAAAAATGTGCAACAATTTTAAAAAAAATATATAAAAATTTATAGTCTTTTGGTTTATTATATACTTTCAGCTTTTTTATGTAGCACAGATTTTATACTGATGTAGTCATTTAAACCTGGTGGTGAGTTTGAATTCAGCCTGAGCTGCCATATCAGCTCTTTGTATAGTAAATGGTTCTTGAGGTCTCCCCCTCCCTTGTGCAAACCATACCTAACTGTATCAATAATACCAAACCTAAAACTGGATACACCTGAACATGCAGTGCTGTGTTTATATAGAGCATTGGTCTCCCTATGAGTTCTAATTTCATATAGATGTTCATAAATTCTATCCTTGAAGGGTCTCTCGGTTTTACCAATATAATAAGCCATACACGTAGTACAGATAGCAATATATACTAGCATGTTGGATCTACAATTCCCCTTAACAAGCTTCACCACACTTTTAAGACTATTGTTTTATTACTTGTATTTTATCAGTTGAACAATTATATTATTAATGTTTGCATACAGAATATATATGTGTTTATTAAAGTCTTGAAAGTTGGGAAGTCTTTTTAAAATTGAATATTAGGTTTTTGAACCTGTATGCCTTTAAATTACAATGAATGGATTCTTAATTGTTTGTGATTTTATATATAAGTGTATCATGATATCAGTGCTTTCATCTGATGAAGTCTATCTATTAGACGAAAGCGCTCATCTGTTGTGGTTGGAAGTAAAAAGAATCGATTTTATTACCAGTGTGGTGGTTTGGACTTTATTTCTTTACTACTTGGTTTGACACTGGAAAGGACCAATTCTTAGAAGGCCAGTTCCTGCTAAATCTGGGTTGCTGTACCTGTACGAAATCCAACTGTCTGCACAGATTTCGCTTTATCATCCATTTTCTTCAACACCTTCTGCCTTAACACCAAACAAAGTATCATGCTGTAATGGAGCATCCAATAATTTTGCTTTAACATGATCAGGCAGACTCTGTTCCTTTAACCAAGCATGCCTTCTAATGACAGAACCTGCAACAGCGGCCCTGCAAGAGGCCTCCAGTGAATCAAAACCACATTGCAAAGTATGCTTTCCCACTTGTTCAGCTGCATGCAATAAATCCCGCACTTCCTTGTTTTCAGAACATTCAGAATTTGTCAACATTTTCTGTTTTAGCAGTGGCATTAAGTATTGCTGATATTTAAGCATATGAAACTGACAATTTAAAGCCCTTACAGCCAAGGTAACAGAAGTGTAAACTTTTTTCACCCATCTATCCAGTGCCCTAGAATCCCTATCAGAGGGGACAGGGTTTTTTGCAGTGGAAGCCTTGACCCATTTGGGACCCTGAGATATAGTTTCTGGGTCAGCAGCAGGGTTTTTATATAGAAATTTATGAGAATCTGGAACCCTGTAGTATCTGTCTGGCTTAACAGGTGCAGGGGGTAAAGAGTCAGGAGACAGGCCGGACTTTGAAAATACATCATCTACAATGTCTAGAACAGGTGGAACAGCAAGGGGTCTGTGCTGAGGTAGTAAAAGAATGTCTCTGAGCCTTTTCTTAGATTCTGAGTAATCTTGGCTCTCCCAGTGAAAATGATCCCTCATGGTATGCAGGGTTTCCCCAAAAGAATAATCCTCAGGAGGAGAGGCTGAAGGAATAGATTCTTCAGCATCAGAATCCTCATAGGGAGGAAGAGAGAGTATCCCTGTTCTGAAGAGGAGTCAGAGGAAATGGAAACCTGATCAGAAGAGTCATATTCTGTGTCTTGCCTAGGCCTCTTATCAGGAGGGGGATGGGAACCCCTGATCAAAGTAATTAGGTCTTCGGCCATTTTAAGCATCTGTTTCTTAGGCATGGAAGTCTATCCAGGAGAATGCTGTACTTATTTCTTTGTCTTTAAAGGTGTTTTAGTCTTTGCCTTGGAAGCTGAGGTTGGCTTGACATACAACTGTGTAGGTCTGAAAACCCCCTCAGAAGCCAATGCCTGCTCAACGGCTCCGGACCCATCTGAGGGAATAGTTTCCGAGTGTCCAATACCTTGAGTATCCAGAGGCCTAGTTGTCTCCACGTGGGAGTCAGAAGCAGCCTGTGGCTCTGAGGTAGCGGGCGTCAGGGACTGCGAAAGAGCCTCACTGAGAACCGGCAACTGGCCTAGCGGAGGCCTCGTCGTCGGTTTTGGACCTCGGATGCCTGTCCTTTTCTTTGCGCTTTTTATAAACTCCGGTCATCGGCTGTTCCGACGGCATTATATAATTAAATCTTCGGCCAAAGTAATGGAAGGCAAAATCGTACCGATGCTTAGTGCGTTGGTTAAATCTAGCACAAAACCGACAGCTAGCAACATCGTGGTCAGGGCCTAGGCAAGGAATACAGTAAGAATGAAAATCCTTATGAGATATTTGCTTCCCACAAGAAATACAATTCTTAACTTTTTCTGATATCGGTCTGGAGCAAGAAAAAAGTTTTCCCAAAGGGGTACTTCGCTTTAATGAAGACTTCGGATCTGAAATTCGATTTCAAAAACCTCAGGAGTCGGTGGACCGGCACTTGCGAACTGCTTTTGCTTCGGGCACCGCGCGGCAAGAAAGATTGAAGAAAATGGCGTCAGCTGCATCTTTTATACCCCCGGTGCTCTGACGTCAGGGAAGAGGTGACAGCAACAGACGCCAGACCAGGATGTTGGAATTCAGGATGACTGCGGGTAGCCTGCCAGCAGGATAACCCAAGTGTAATGACTGCAACAGTGAAACATGATGAACATCTTTCCTGTGCAAGTTCCTTTTTGGTGGCCACTGCCAACACCATGGCATCAACTGTTGAACCCTTACTCCAAGAGGCTTTGTCTACAGGAGGGCTCAATACCTTGGTCGGGCCATTTGGGTATTGGCTCTACAATGTCCGGTTCCTTCCAGGCTCTGGTGGCAATAAGGTCCATCAGAGGTTCGGACGGGGGGGGGGCACCCAAGAGCTAGATGAGCCTGTGTTGAACGCCTCCAGAAATACAGACTCGTCCGAGGAAGGTTTTTGGGCGGACCAACCCTCCCTCTGGCGAAGAATTTCCATTATGTCTGCGAAGGAGACGTCTTCGGGAGGTGATCTGGGGGAGCCTTCCCCTTCCTCCAAGTCGGTATCTTCAGTGAGGGACTCAGGGGAGTCCATGTGCCTCCTTTTGCACTGGCATTTGTGAGGGGCCTCCTTGGGGGGACTCTCCGGGGACAGTCTCATATTCTTCAAGGGGAACTGTCTGGGGTGTATCGCACACAGGCTATCCCTGTGCGGACTGGATGATGGAAGACAAACTCAGTTGTGAGGGAGCAGGGGCGGGCTCCGAGGAAAGAGTGAGGGGTTTCAATCCTGCAGTGAGAACCCTCTCAACGTCGAAAGCCGAAGGGGAACCGGCTTCCCTGAAGCTGGTGGTGTGGGTAGCCATACCCCTCGTTTCTGATGAGGGGATCGGAGCAGAGGCTGGCACAGCCGGACTCAAGGAGATGGTATGCCCAGAGTACAACAGGGCCGACAACACGCTCATCACCTCGGATCCAATGCCCAGATCTCTGCTCCGAGAGCTCAGATCCAACAGGCTCGAGAGCATGGCTGGCATCGAGGTAGGAGGTACCATTGGTGCCAACCCCCTGACTATGGGCTCCTCGGATCCATAGACTCCAAAACCCAAGGGTGGATCGGAGAAGGAGCTATTGGGGCAAATGTTGGAGCTGAACTCCCCGCTCCGGCTGGGGGGGGGCAGCAACACTCCCATCTGCAACTGAATTTGCAGGAACCTTATCATCATCCGGTCCATATCGGTTTCAGAGAGGCTCCTAGTAGATATCGAGGATGCCGACACCGTCCGGGAGGGCCAATACGAGGATGACCTTGAAGCGGGCACAGCCTCCTCCTCCAGCTCCGGGGAGAATCGTGGCAAATGGAGCCAAGGGGAAGATGGCCTTGCAACTTTTTCTGTAGACAATATCACCTTAGCAGGAGGGGCCGACGGATCCGAGTCAGCTTGCCTCTTGCGACCCCTCTCCCTGTCTCTGTCTCTCTCTTTCTCCCTGTGTTTTTCTTTCTTGGCCTCTCTCTCTCCCTGTTTAGAGGTGGGAGTGGGAGTCCCAGACAGGGGAGGAAGACCGAAGGAAGAACAGTCACAGCCATGACTGAAGATGAAGCTGCAGAAGTAGTAGCTGACTCTGCGGGTAAAAGACCTGCAAGAATCAGCTTGGTCCTGCAACCCTGCAGGGCCCGGGGGTTAAAGGCTGCACAAATTTTGCAGCCCGATGTCAGATGAGGCACCCCCAAACAAACTACGCACAGAGTGTGACCATCGGCCGGTGACAGCTTATGGCCACACTCTGTGCACTTAGAGAGTCAGTTTCTGACTTTCTGACATGACAGACTTAGACAAGTTAAGTAAGAAGCACATATGCTAAGGGCGGGAAGGGGAGGCCTACAAAGACAGAAAGTTTACACGCCACTACAATCACTATTTTCTAAATGCAAAAACCCGGGGAGAATAAGGATAGGGTTATTAACTGTTTAACACTCAAAAAGGCACACACAGACAAAGTTAGATTAAAACCTAAAAACCTGCCTGGAGCTCAAAAATCCTGTGCTGGCGAAGCCGCAGCAAACGAGATCTGAGGATTGGAAAGAGGTTGCAGTGTAGTATGGGGAAGGGGGAGGAGCTTGGATCTTTAGCTTGGTAAGCTGCTGGCTCGGATCCATATCAGATACGGAACCCACAGGTTGATGATCAAATGAAGTTAACTACTTCAGATCTAAAGTTACCCCAGCTCTTCCATTACAGAGAAATAAAGGTAAATAAAAAATAGTGGATGATCTTTTTTTTTGACACAGAAACTAGATGCCCAGATGCATGACACACACCTCCATCTCTCATCCACACACACACAGGCATTCATCGCTAACCGTCACACACAGAGTCCATTCTGCAGTCACACACACACTGTTCATTCTTTCATGCATCGTTTACTCACACACACACACACACACACACACACACACACACACACACACACCCCGTTCTGCATTCTCACACACACACACACCCCGTTCTGCATTCACACACAGACATTCTGCTTTCATGCATGCATTCACTAACCCACATGCAATCGGCACAAGAAACCCACTCATACACAGACACACACCACAGCATGACAGAGATACTGTCAACTTTAAATATTTTCAGCCTTGATCGAAAATTTGTGGTTTGCAGGAAAATCGGGGACAAAAGAAGCAAGACTGTAGTTAGAAAATAGTGGCAGACATTGCACATTTGGACTTCGCAAGCTTCAGAAAAATCCATGATAATGCAAAAATGTTATTCTATTAACTTGGTAAATTTGTACGAGCAATATTTCAAAAATGCCCCTATTTTGAGCCTTTCTCTAGATTTCTTGCGCCAAGAGATTGAGAGGTATGAGACTGAATGCAGTAAACCTTTAACCAAAAAACTCAAATACACTTGCAGTACAACTGGAGGGACACATTTGTATGGAGTAAAAAGATTATACGGTCAACTTACCAGAAAGATTGTGGAGGTGGTGAGAGTTTTCAAGCCCTTCAGATACAGTTTCAGTAAAGGATATTCTGGCTCCGATAATGTTTTCAGTCCTGAAGGAAACAGTGCTCGTACTACAGTTCCACAACAGGTAATTTACAGCAGCTGTTTACCGGGCAGCCCTTGAAAATGTCTATGTTACACTGTGGGCGGAATATCAGGACAGGGGAACTACTGATTTGACTGTGTCGAAGGTATGGCATGCAGGTGGAGACTAATTCCACCTGAAAGCATGCAATACAAAAGAATGGGGGGATGGGCCTCCCTGCCCTATGCTTAGGAAGGGGAGAAATATAGGACTGCAAAACGTTTTAGTGCATTGCATTCTTGTAATAGTAGGTGGCTAGGCTGAATTTACAAGGATAAAAGACAACTAGCATTTGAGTTTGAATGTGTTGGAGCCCGGAGTTTTCCTTTAAATCAATCCATAGAGCTTCCTGTATTTTCCCCCAATTACGGCAACAAGGCAACTGGACGTTCATAGACAGTTACAGGACTAAGGACTTCAGAAAATCTGACCAATTGTTTATATCCTTTGCAGACAACAAGAAAGGTTGTCCAGTCTCTAAAGTGACCTTATCAAAGTGGCTTTCAGACACTTATCATACATGTCTATGCTTTGTGGAACAATGAACTTCCAGGAAAAATTAACGGACACTCAACTAGGGCCTTGGCTACTTCTATTGCGTAGGTAAAAAACAGCACACACAGAGCTGGAAAGTAGCTGATGCAGATGAAAAAGTTAAATGTCATCAAGTAGATTGCAAGCACAAAGATTTATTCCACACAAAAATCCCCGTTATATGCACAAGCTTTCGTCCCTGCCCAGTCAGGATCTTCTTCAAAGTGATTTAGTCAGATACACTTCATTTAAATACCTGAATGTCATAATCAATCCTAAAAACACTCCCCCCTTATTTACATAACTAATAGGATATAAATGAAAAAACTCTGTCTCATACATCAATACAATATAATGACTAAAACATACTATTTAATTTTAATATAAAACATATAAAACCACTTCTACATAACATTCATCTTTCCAGAGCTTTTAGTTTTAAAAAACATGCAAGTGAAAAACTCATTCAGTCCTGGCCATTGTAGGGAGTTCATCCTTAGTTGCCATAGGGCTTTTTGTTTTTCTAGTATTAATGCCCATGGTCCACCCCTTACATCTGGTGTTACCTCAAATATTCCCAATTTAAAACTATGGTCAGAATACTCCATATTATGCCTAGCTAGGCATTTGTTTCCTTTTTGTTCCTTATATCTCTTACATGTTCATAAATTCTGCTTTTTAGTTTCCACTTTGTTTTCCCTATATAAAAACAAGGACATTTTGTGCAAATTGCGCAATATACCACTTTCTCTGTCGTGCATGTACATCTACTGGTAATTTTCACTATGATAATGTTAATTTTAAGTGAACTACCCTCATGAATATAAAAAGAAGTTATGTACCTACCATAATGTTCCATGTTAGTTGTCTTCATCTCGCCTTCCTTCTTGCTGTTTGGTTTCGGAACAACTTAGCCATCTTCTATAGCTCGAGAGCTGTTTACTGGCTCAAGGCTACCCCTTATTCAAAGCATGCCCAGCGCCAGCTACCCAGATCTCGCTTGTGATAGCGCACACTAGACATAAGTAGAGTAACCAGTTACTAAAAACTGGTTGTCCAATACACCTAAACAAGGAAAGAGTTATAAATTACTTGGCATGTGAAGTAATAAAAGATGCTCAGCCAGTGAAAACAAAAGGGAACTCCTCACAATCCTCTAGGAAGGGGGAAGGAGGGAGGGACGTAAGAAGGAAGGTGAGATGAAGACAACTAACATGGAACGTTATGGTAGGTACATAACTTCTTTATGTTAAGCTGCCCATCTCGCCCTCGTTCTTGCTGTTTGGGACAGCATCCCTAGCACCTAAAATCCCGGGTGGCTCATTGGAACAAACTATTCAGAACAGTAGAACCAAAGGAAGCACTGCTCCGGGAGACCATATCTACCTTGTAATGAGAGATAAAAGTGTGGGGGTTTGCCCAAGTGGCAGCTGCACAGATTGAGTCTATGGGCAACCTGGACTGAAAAGCTACAGAGGTGGCTAATGCTCTAGTGGAATGACCTTTTGGTTTAGCTGGCAGCTCTATTTCATAACTAATAAATAAAGGCAATAGTATCAGATAACCATCTGGATAAGGTCACTTTAGAAACTGGAAGGCCTTGTTTGTTGAAAGCATAAGAAAGAAATAACTGGTCTGACTTTCTTAGTTCCTTAGTTCTATGGAGGTAAAAATGCAATTGTCTGTGTACATCCAATTGGTGGAGCTTGTATTCTGCCTTGTTGCTGTGATTAGGAAAGAAAACTGGGAGATCTATGGATTGATTTAAATTGTTCTCGGAGCAGACTTTAGGAATAAAGGATGGATTGGTCCTCAGAGAAACTCTGTCCTTGTGAAACACCAGGTAAGGAGGATGAACACATAGTGCTTGAAGTTCCGAGATAGAAACCAGATAGAAACCAGAAAAAGTGTCTTCCAAGAAAGAAATTTTAAAGAACATGATGCTGCCGGTTCAAAAGGAGGCAAAATTAAGGAGGCTAAAACTAAACTGAGATCCCAAGGATGGGAAGGATCTCTAACTGGGGGTCTAAGAAGACCTTGCTAAAGCATTTGACACCATTCCCCATTCGGTATTATTGATAAGCTCACCAGCCTGGGCATAAACCCTTACGTCACAAGATGGATCGCAAACTGGCTCTCAGACAGATCCCATAAAGTAAGAGTAGCAGGATCTATGTCCGAATCCAGACCAGTAACGAGTGGTGTGCCTCAGGGCTCTGTCCTGGGGCCCCTCCTGTTTGGCATATACTTCTCAGAAGTACAGGCAAGCACGGAAGGGCTGTGGCTGACTAAGTTTGCGGACGACTGCAAACTGGGTGCTATAACAGAGTCTGCGGCTGACATGGAGATCCTCCAGAAGGGCCTAAATGAGACTGATGCATGGTGTCAAAGCCATGGTCTCAAGCTAAATGCAAAAAAATGCGTAGTAATACCCTTTGGAAAAAACAGAGTACCTGCAAACTACAACATAGGAGGTAATCCCCTGAAATCTGCAGAAGAAATAAGGGATCTAGGGACCCAAGTAGATAGCCAGCTTTCCTCCGATAACCATGTTGCCAAAGTGGTTAGAAAATCCTTCTATGTGACCCATCTGATCATGAAAGGGTTTGCATCAAGATCTAAGGATGTAATGGCGCCCCTCTACTCTTCCCTCATCAGACCCATTATTGAGTACAATACACCAATTGGAATGTACCTGGCTAGACATCTCCAGCAGCTGGAGAGACCACAGAGGTACCTAACCAAGAGAATTACTGGCCTCAAACAATTGCCCTATGCAGCACGATTGAAAAAGCTAAGACTGTTCTCTGTTGCATACCGCTTTCTCAGAGATGATCTCTGTCTAACGTACAGAGCCATGTCCAACCCAGAATTGTTGAACATGCTCCATCTTAGCAAAACCAAATCTACTCGAGCTACACACTCTAGGGATATAAACCTCAACACAACAATGAATAGAACATGCTGGAGGGATAGATTCCCTTTGCAGAGACTTCCCTTACTATGGAACAGGGTCCCAATCTACATAAGACAGAGCCCCTCACTATCACTCTTCAAGAGGAACCTTGATAAGTGGATGGGTAACAGAAAGTTCACACTGGGGATCACACCAACAGCACTACTAGATAGGGGCCAAGGGTACTAGCTGGTAGTACAAGGGTCTAGGGAACTACTAAAGGGGCGGTGAATACCGCACAACGTGGCTGGGCTAATAATATGCCTTCGGGCAGACAGCTCAGTACCAACCTATGAACCTATGTTCCTTTCATAAAGGCTTTGCAGAGCTTATGAGACATTATGCTAGAATTAAACCTACCGATATGAAAATTAGAAATGGCAGCTAGATGTACTCTAATGGTAGCGGAAGCCGCACCAGACTGAAAAAGCTGTGCTAGAAATTCAAGAATTTCATGGATTGGGGCTGAGAAAGGATCCAAATTTCTAGATTCTGCCCAGTAAGAAATCAGTTTCCATTTACTAGCATACGTTTTCCTTGTAGTAGACTTATGTAAGAAAACAATATCATCACGGACTGCTGGGGAGATACTGGAAAGCCTGGCTAAGGTTAGAAGTGGAGTAACCAAGCTATGAGCTGGAGAGTTTGAAGGGATTGGTGCAACCCGCCTGACTGGTGAATAAGAAGATCTGGAACTGGGTCCAGAATCCACGGTTGATGCAGAAGGTGGAGGTGTAGGAACTGGAACCATATTTGTCGAGGCCAACATGGGGCAATGAGGATCATTTTGCAACCCAATGATTTTGCTTTCTGTATGAGCCTTGGAATTAGGGGAAAAGGGGGAAAAGCGTAAAGGAGTCCCTGAGGCCAATCGTGGACTAGAGCATCTCTGGGTATATGACCTGGAAGAGGAAGTAGGGAGAAGTAGCTGCTGCATTTGGTATTGAGAGGAGTGGCAAATAGGTTGCAGCAAGGCTGTCCTCATTTGCAGAAGATAAGATCCGCAACTTCCTGATTCAGAGACCACTCGTGAGGCATGAGGATAGCTCTGCTGAGCCTGTCCGCTATAACGCTGAATTTCCCAGGAATGTGCGTTGCTATAAGAAAATGCTGGGAGGAAATCACCCATTGCCACAGTCTGAGTGCTTCTTGACACAAGGGGTAAGACCTGGTCCCGCCCTGTTCGTTGATGTACCACACCACTGACATGTTGTCCATTTGGATTGCAATGGTCCCGAAAGGAAGAGAGTCTTGAAGGGCTTGCAATGCTAGGAGAACCGCTCTCATTTCTAGGACATTGATATGCAGATGGTGCTCGTGAGGTTGCCAAGTGCCTTGGACTGTCCTGCCTAGATAATGCCCCCCCTACCCTATCAGGGAGGCGTCAGTGGTCACTGTGGCTACCGGAGGGGGTTGTATGAAAGGTCTGCCCTGAATTACTAGTGGGGAGACCATCCACCAAGAAAGGTGCCTTTTGCATGTTTCTGTGATCAGGATCATATGAAACATGGGTAGTTTCATATGAAACATGGGTAGTTCCTGGAAAGACCACTGCGTGATAAGAAGCCACCGAAGGATTCTCACGTGGAAACGCGCTAATGGGACAAGAAGAATGGCAGCTGCCATGGAGCCTAGAGCTTGCAGGACATATCTGACCTGAACCCTTTTGCTCTGCATTAGAATTAACACTTGTTGACGAATAGTGGAAACTCTTTCCTGTGGTAATCTTGCAAACATTTCTTTTGTGCTTAATTCTGCACCTATGTATGTGAAAGACTGACAGGGCAGCAAGGCAGATTTTTCGAAATTTACTGTAATGCCCAGTTGAGTGCATGATGTGATTGTATAATCCCGTGCCTCTAAGAGTTGACGCCTGGTGATAGCAGTCAGGAGCCAGTCGTCTACATAAGGAAACACCTGGAATCCTTGATGCCTCAGGTGAGCCGTGACTACTGCCATACACTTGGTGAACACCCTGGGGGCTGAGGTGAGACCAAAGGGCAGAGCTCTGAACTGGTAATGACTGGCCCCTACCCGGAAGTGAAGAAATCTCCTGGAGCGTCTGTCCATCTTGATATGGTAGTACACGTCCTGAAGCTCTATCGAGCACATCCAATTGTCCTGACCCAGAAAAGGGAAAATGGACTGCAGTGTCACCATCCGGAACTCTTCTTTTTGTACAGATTTGTTCAATCTGCTGAGATTCAGTATTGGTCTCCAGCACCCTGTCTTTTTTGGTACTAAAAAGAATCTTGAGTAAGTTCTGGATCCTAGTTGGTCTGCGGGGACTTCTCGAATGGCTCTTTTTTCTAACAGTCTTGAAACTTCTGTGACTGCTTGATCCCTTAGATTGGGTGGGGCATCTGAAATGGGCTTTTTTGATTCTATGGGGGATTGATGGAAGGGAATTTTGTAACCTCTGGATATGATGGATAGTACCCATCTGTCTCTTGTTATATTTTGCCAGGCTTTTGGGTACAGCGAAAGTCTTCCCCCAACTGCCTCCAGAGGTGAGCAGTCGGGCAACCCTTCAGGGATGCTGGAAGGGTTTGGCAGAGAAGGTTTCTCTGTCACCCTGGTTCTGCGGTCCCCCTCTGCCACGAGGGTGGCGTCTGTTATTGCTGTTTCCCCGTCTGCCCCTGGAGGAAAAAAATCACCACGTGTGTCAGGCAAGGGTCCCTGGGATTTTCGGAACCACATCTTTCTGCTCTTCTGACCCTTGGGATAAGGTCTGGAAGGAGTGGAAAAACGGACTCCCATGGCAGAGAGAGCCTTGCCTTCCTGCTCACACCTGGTCAACGTGTCTTTCACCTGAGGCCCAAAGAGAAAGTAGCCATCAAATGGAGTATTGGTGAAGGACGCTCGAAAGGGTTCCGCAAACTGATACAGCCGCATCCAAGCATGTTTCCCGAGAGCCACACCTGTCCCTGCGACTCTGCTCGCTCCATCGGCTGCATAGGAAATCAGCCTCATGGAGGAGTTGACTATGGAATGAAGAGTCGCAAGCTGAGAAGCTACTTTAGCTGATGCTCCCTCAGCTGTAGGATCCTGAAGGGTATCTCCAAGCTCTTTCAGGAGATCCCTTTGAAGACGTGTAAAATGGCATAGGTAATTCAGGGACCTCATTGAAAAGGTCGCTGAAGCAAATATTCACTGTCCATCGTCCGAGACACTCTGTTCGGAGGATGAACAGATGAAGAGGTTTGTGCTAACTCTTTCTTGGTGGCTGCTGCTACCACCATGGCATCAACGGGCACACCTTTGGAGAGGAATTGCTTGTCCTGGGGGGCTATAATAAATTTGTTTGGTCTCCTTGGAGTAGGTTCCACAGAATCTGGAGCTGACCAAGCCTTTCGAGCCACTACAGACATGAGTGGATCGAAAGGAGGAGATACCCAAGAGGTAGAAGGTCGGGAACCGAATGTGTCCAAGTATACAGACTCGTCCTCGGTAGGGGCTAGTGAAGTCCAGTCCCTCCTCTGTCTAAGCATTTCAAGGATGTCTGAAAAGGAAACCTCTTCAGAGGGAGACCTGGGGGACCCTTCCGATTCATCCATGTCTGTATCTGAAGTGACATACTCAGGTGAGTCTATGTGCTTCCTCTTGCAATTCTTCCGGGGAGGCTCCTCAGAGTGATCAGGGGAGGCTTCGGAAGAAAAGGGATCACCCAATGGGGTGTCCTGGGGCATGGGTTCCCTACATTTGGGGTCTGGAGGAGGAGAAGAGGTTGGAACAGACACCACGGGGGGAGGAGCCGATGGAGCTGGCAGTAGAGCTGTTCTGGGGACAGCACACTCCGCATGACCTCGAAGACATCCCGACCGCTAGGCAGAGAAAGCTCTGGCTCCGAAGAAACAGGAGTCTTTCTCCGCGTCGAGGGTGACGGCTCCGAGGCCGATGTTGGAGCTGAGCTCACCAGCGCCGAAGCTACGAGGGGAAGAACGGGGTCTCACAATGGTCCGATGCCACTCTCCCCCTCAGAGCCGACGAGAGAGCAACGGCACCCAGATCCCTCAATAGAAGGTACAATCGAGGTAATCAGAGCTGATGTAGGAACTGAAGGAGAGATGATGATCAGCGCTGATGGTTCTACTACCTGCGGATCCATGGTTTCCGGCTCCTAGCTAAATGTAATCGGAGGAGGAACAGAAATAGAGGCGGGTGGAGCCGATGCCTGTTGAGGTGGGCTGGACAGAATTTTTGCCAGTGCCTGTGACTTAAGCAACCTACTTATTACTCTCTCCACATCATGATCCGATAATCTAGAGGATCGGGAGGAGTGGGAAGAATGATGGCTACGTGACTGAGGTGCTGAGTGGATGGACTCCAAGGACGGAGACCTCAGTCTCTTATGGCTCCAAAATAGCAGATGGAGCCGACAGAGAAGTTGTTTTGTCGGTGCCAGCCAGCACTGACATACTTGGTTGGTCAAGTAAGGGAGTCGGCTCCGAAGGTGGAGCCAATGGCTTGACAGACTTAGGGAATTTCGCTGGCTGAGTACTTTTAGCCGGTGAATCCTGAGGCTTCAATAATCCCCAAAGAACTAATTTGTTTTTGCACTCCTTCAGGACCCTTGGACTAAAACCGTGACATATAGAACAGGAGTCCTGCAGGTGAACAGCGCCCAAACAATATACACAACTAGTGTTGTCCATCTGTCAGACATTTTCTGATAGCAAGAGTCACACTTTTTGAAGCCAGATACCTTGGTATCTTTAGACATAATAGTAACAAAAACCACAACAACAATAATAAAAAGCTATACTACAAAAATCATGAAACAAACAGAAGGAAAGCCTCTAATTTAAACGGCTATCCTGGGGGGGGGGAACTCTCTAATTTACACGAGTTCAAGGGAACAGAAGGCCTTTGAGTTATGGAGCAACGGTCAACAAAGCTAAAATACACAAGAACGTGATAAAGGAATATTATCTAGACAAAAACTTGACAAACTTTCAAGAATAAACAACAATATATCAATAGAAAAAACTATACTAAGCCTGAGCCAGTAAGGATGCAACCTCGCAGCTGAAGCGGCAAACGAGATCTGGGTAGCGGACGCTGGGCATGCTGGGATAAGGGGTAGCCTCGAGCCAGTAAACAGCTCTCGAGCTACAGAAGATAGCAGTCTCGGAGCTGAGGATCGGCTCCGAACCCAAACAGCAAGAACGAAGGCGAGATGGGCAACTTAACATCAATAGTTACATGCACCACATTTTTTCATGCATCCCATTTTGTGAATTCACTTGTGTATATTCTAAAGTTTTTCATAGTTCTACCCTTTTTATATACGATGGTAGGAGATTCACCCACTATATTTCTGTGTCTCTATTATTAGTTAATACCACCCAATTTTTAAACAAAATGTCAGCTACATTCTTACTGCTTTGATTAAAAATTGTAATGAATGCACTGTTAAATTTCCTCCCCTCAGATATCTCAAACTTTTGTCCGGTCTCTTGAACTTGGGATTGCATAACAGTGCTATTCACAACCTCCCCATCATTCCCACTTATTTCTTCTTCTTGTTTTTGGTATAATAAAGGCTTAACGTGCCCCCTCTCTCTTTTATTTACCACTTCTAACATCACGTCATTTATTAGTGAACTAGGGTATCCCCTCTTCTGGAACATATCTTTAAGATGGTCACATTCATCCAAAAAACTTTCAAATTCAGATACACCTGTGCAGCCCTTACATACTGACCTTTTACTACGGCTTTCTTTTGTTTAAACATGTATAAATAGATTGGAATTGCTGTACCTCATCCAAACCTACAACCCATATCAACCTTTATGGCTTCTCCCAAATAATTACCAGTCCAACCAGAATCCATAAACCCAGTAGCAAAGAAAGTATCTTAGACTGGATCTTAGTAAATAGCCATAGTCTCTCTCATAAAGCAGGTACCCTTCCTGATGATATTAGTGACCACTCCCTTACTTACATAATCAGACAAAGAACCTTTATTCCCAACCAGACTGTTTAAAACTGCCCGGAACAAAAAAGATTTCAATCCAGCAAGCTTCCAAGCTGAGCTTCAAGCCTGTGACTGGTCATCCTTAAAACTACTCCCTCTTGAGCAAGCAGTAACCTATTTTAACACTAAATTTTTACAAATCCTGGAATACCATGCCCCTACTCGCTCTATAAGAACTAGACGTAAAGCTGCTTCATGGCTCACTAAAGACACTAGGCAGAAAATATTATTGAGAAATAAAATCTGGTCTAAATGGAGAAACTCAATTCCAACAGATCATCCAAAATTTAAAGAGCTGAGAAATGCCACTAAAAGATCAATAATTCTTGATAAAAAAACTTCTTTTTTAAACTCTAGGAAAATTATCAACAAAAAAACACAAACTTCTGGTTAGGTATAAATATACTTCTATACCCAGGCCATTCCAAGACACCAACTCCATCAGGTCTCTCCCTTAACAGTCCCAGCCAGATTGCTAGAGATTGAACAGTTTCAGTAAAAAAGGTGTGGAAAGCATCAGCAAACTCCTTGCCTACTCTTAGCTCAACTCTCCCATCCTCATTACCTAGAATACCCCCCCACTTTTCATTTAAAACCAGTTCCTACATCCCTTATCCACGCCTTACTCTACAAACTTAAACCATGTACCCCCTCAGCTGATCTCCTACCAGCTGAATACCTGCGAACTGCAGCAAAAGTACTTGCCTATCCCATTTCCATCCTAATTAATAGAACCATTACTGAAGGTTCCATTCCATCTCGCTCTGGAAAATCTCTCACATTATTCCACTTCACAAGGGTGGTAACTCAACAGAACTCTCTTTCGCCCCATAGCCTTCCTCTCTCCTTTAGCTAAAATTATGGAAAAATGCATCCACCAGCAACTACTTGATCACCTTCTCCAAAATGACCTACTAGCTGACTGCCAGCATGGTTTTAGACCCTGCCGTAGTACCACCACTGCTCTCTTATCCTTCTCTGACTACATTAACAAACATCATAATAACAACATGCTTTCCTCTGCACTCTTTATTGACCTCTCTAAAGCCTTCAACATGGTTAACCATCAGACACTTCTAAACATACTCAAATTACTCTCTCTTGACACACAGGCACTAAAATAGTTCAAGTCCTACTTAGAAATAGACATCACGCTGTCCTTTGAGACAATCACCTATCCACACCTCTCCCTATTACCCTTGGTGTCCCTCAAGGCTCTATCCTGGGGCCGCTCCTTTTTTCCATTTTTATTAATGATCTAAATACAAATCTTCCTCAAGCTACATGCATACAGTATGCAGATGATACCACACTAATTTGTGCTGCCTCATCTTCATCTGAACTCCAATCCAAAACTCAAACTGTATTTAACCTAGTAGAAAATTGGTTCCTTCAACGGTGTCTCCTCCTAAACGCCAAAAAAACAAAATTGTTGTCATTTACTCAAACACTAAAATCCTCCCCAATAGACCTCACAGTTACATCTAACAATGGTACTGTTATAGCACCTGACACAACCACCAAACTCTTAGGTGTAATTGACCACAACCTGAACTTTGACTCCCATATTAACTCAACTATTAAAACTGTAAACAGAAAACTTGGTACCCTTTACAGGATAAAACCTTTCCTTACCCCAGAAACTAGAACTACCATTGCCCATACATATCTGATCTCTACACTCCTCAATGCCTCCCCCATCTTTACTAATCTTTCCAAAAACAACCTTAACAAACTGGCAACCTCCTATAACAACATTGCCAGATTTGCCACTGGCTCCCCATTTCGAACTCACCATTGCCAAAATCTTAAACAGCTAGGATGGCTAGAACTGCAAAACCAGCTACAATCTCAACAACTTATTATTACCTATAAGACTTTGTATCATCCAGGTAATACTCCTAACCTATGTAGCCTCATCACCCCCTACAAAAATCTTACTACCCTTCGCTCAGCAGATAAATTACTAGTATCCATTCAAAAATCTTACAACAAAGCAGGTGATTCTCTTTTCTCTAATTCTGTGGGGGAAACCTGGAATAGGCTTCCCAGCAAACTAACATCTCTTACATCATTACCACTCTTCAAAAAGCAACTAAAAATATTACTTAAATCTCAATGGCTATGCCCATGTACTAATCCAGGCTAACCCCCCCCCCTCCGTTTATCCTTACTGCTTTTCCTTCCTCCTAACACCCTTACATTTGGAATAGTAAGCCTCCTTACTTTGATATCGAGTCTTGTCTCTTCAGGTAACTACCACAAAATACATATTTCTGTAATAATCAGCTTGCTGAGACCACATATGTTTCCACTTTGTATATATACTAACTTCATGTTGTTTTTGTTACTCTGAGCATTTACTTTTATAAACAACCTTAATTATTAGTTTTAATCTGTTCTTTTTTCTAGTCTGCTATGTAATTGTCAAACTTCTCCTATGTAAATATGTTTCTTGTAATACTGCATTGTTTTTTGTAAACCTTGTACTGAAGATCGTGATGTTTAATCTCTATTGACAATATATTTTTTTTATATCTGTTTTGAATTAATAGTGTAACTGGAGCTTATCTCCCCGGGCCTCTAATGAAAATGGACATGTATCCAGTTGGACTAGCCCAGTCAACAAATGTAAAAAAAAAAAAAAAAAATTAAAAAAAAAAAAAAAATATATATATATATATATATATATATATATATATAAATAAATAAATAAAATGTGAACTGCTGAAGTGTAAAAAGCTGTTTGAATATGTTGGTTTTCGATAAATTTCAGATTTAAACACCTTAATTACTCTGTCTTTCATTAACCTCACATCTAAGTATGGTATTTCATCAACTCCAACCGTATGTGTGAATTTTAGAAAAGGGGTACACCCATTTAAATACCCTAGGAACTCGGGTATAACCTCTCCTGGCCCCTCCCAATACATAAAAATGTCATCCAAAAATTTCATATAACATGTGCAGTGGGAGAAATAGTTTTAATTAAATAAGTATTTTTTCTCTCACTGTAATATTACGATGTTAGCATATGTCCCCCCACAAGCTGAACCCATTGAGATGCCTTCTATTTGCAAAATAGTACTCCCTATCAAATAAGATAAAATTGTTATGCAAGACAATACTTAATAGGTGTTAAAATTTATTAATTTTTACCTGTGGTATATTCTTTACCAAGAGATATTCACAGAACCATTCTACCCCTGTCTTATGGGGTGTAACAGTACAGACGTATTTTACGTCTACAGTACTGAAATAACCACCTTCAGTATAATCCAATAGATGTATTCTCTGTAGAAAGTCCCACAAGTCTTTGCATTCACTCCTCTCTTCAGATACAAAATTCTTTAATATCCAAGTACCTTGCTATGGGTTGTATAACAGAACCACGGGCATCTGCAATGGGTCTCATGGTGGGGGGGGGGGGGGTCATGTAAATCTTTATGCAATTTAGGCAAACCAAACATACAAGAAACTTTTGGGTGGGGTACTAGAATGTAATTCAATTCTTCTATAGAAATACCCCCCTCTATAAAAAGGTAGTTAATTTCATTTTTTATCTTCCTTAATGCCCCGTTAAATTCATTAAGTGATACCCCTTTATAGAAACAACCTTCAAGTATATTTTTCATTTTCATAGCATATAGTTCCATGTTCATAACAGCAATCCCACCACCCTTGTCTGGTTTCATGACCCTGATCGCCCTATTACACTGAATGGACCTTAACTCATTCTCATCACTAGACAAATTCTGAGGTACATTTATAGGATTCAGGGTTCCTAAACTACGAAGATCAATTTCACACAGATGTTCAAATAACTGTAGGGAGGGGTGTATGGGGGGGTTTAGGTACTAGATACATAAAAGGGGTTCCTTGTTTAGCTTGCATTATAGATTCATAGGTAGGTACTAGGCTATCGGCCCAAGGACCTAAGTAAGCCTAGCCAATAAGGTTCCCTAGTTTACACCACCCAAGAAAGTTATTTTCCTGTGCCCCTGTCGAGCAGAGCCACAGAAGTGATCCCCGGGGTGTATTTCCTATTCCCTATCCACTTAAGTGCTAATGAGGAACTTTGCTTGACATAGATGGGTAGCTTGTTCCAGAGTATGGGAAGTCTCTGGGACAGGAATCTCTCTCTCCAGCATGTCCTGTTTATTGTGGTGACAAGGTTTAGGCCCCTAGAGCGTGTAGCTCGGAGGGACTGAGATTTCTTTAGGTGTAGCATGTCCAACAGCTCTGGGTTTGACATAGCTTTATATGTTAGGCAGAGATCACCTCGGAGTAGGCGATATGCTACGGAATAAAGCTGACGTTTTTTTGAGACGGTCAGTGTAGGGCATCTTTTGAGACTAGGAATCCTCTTTGTGAAGTACTTCTGTGGCCTTTCAAGCTGCTGCAGATGTCTTGTGAGGTACATTCCAAAAGGGGTATTGTACTCTACAACAGGTCTAATGAGTGTCGAGTAGAAGGGAACAATGACCTCTTTTTTCCTAGACGAGAACCCTTTGGTGATGAGGTGTGCCACGTAGGATTTCCTGATTACTGTGGCAATGTGGTTATCAAAGGAGAGACTACTGTCCACCTGGGTCCCCGGGTCTCATCATGCATTTGGCGTTAAGTAGACTGCCGCCTACGTGGTAGTTCATGGCACAGAGTTTTTACCAAAGGGGATGACAATGCACTTTTTGCCATTGAGCTTGAGGCCATGGGTCTGACAGCAGGCATCTGTCTCAGTGAGGCCCTTCTGTAGGATGTCCATACCATTTGGGGACTCATCTATGGCTCCTAGTTTGCAGTCATCTGCAAGCTTCATTAGCCAAAGGCCTTCTGTGTTAGCATGTAATTCAGAGAAGTAGATACCAAACAGGAGAGTTCCCAGGACCGAACCCTGTGGTACTCCACTTGTCACTGGTTTGAAGTCAGATTTGGAGTCTACAACTTTCATAGTGTGGGTTCTGTCAGTGAGCCAATTGGCAACCCATCTTGTGACGTAGGGATTTATACCTAGTTTAGTGAGTTTAGCTAGAATTCCAGAATGGGGGATGGTGTCGAAACCCTTGGCGAGGTCAAGATATGCTGTATGAATCACCTTACCCTTGTCTACAGCTTTGGTGACTGCCTCAAAGAAGTCTATCTGTTTTAGGAGGCATGATCTGCCTTACACAAACCCGAACTGAGTGGGGTCCAGAGTTTGGAGGTTACCAATGTCTTTGTTTATGAGTTCCACGAGGATACGTTCTATTGCCTTACAGACCAGGCTCGTTAGGCTAATATGGCGATAGTTCCCGGGATCAGTGATGGCTCCCCCCTTTGTGGAGTGGGATAACTGTTGCTGTGCACCACTCAGCAGGCACAAAGCCTGATGTCAGAATATGACTGAACATGGTGCTTAGGTGGGGAGCCAGTTCGTTCTGAAGTTCATGTAAAATGCAGCCTGGGATGTTGTCCGGTCCCATGGATGCTGTGTTTTTGGTTTTCGAGAGTGCAGCTTTTACCTTCGTAGTTGTGATTACAGGGACTCTGCATTCTTCCTGTATACAAGCAAAAGAAATCAACAATATATCCAGGGAAAGCAGGATCCAAACACAAATTCGATACTCTTTATTTGGACAAAAACAACGTGGTTGAGTGCTTTCATCTAAATATAAAGACTTCTTCAGAATGTAGTAAAATGAATCACACTCTCTTATATACTCAAAAAGCCCGCCTTTTCCAAAAAATCATTCAATTACTGCCCAATTAAAACTTGATTGATTAAATAACTTTGCCACACTAGATTGTGTACAATACTAAAATAAAAATACTGGTCTGTGATGCCTGTATTGTTTCACTGTCCTTGCCAATATGCTTGTATTAATGAAAAAACACAATAAAATACTGTTACTAATACATATGTCCTAAGACTAACAAATGTCCTTCCCAGTAATAAAGTTAATACAATCCAATGAGTGTCACACATAACAGAATAAAAATGTCTTTGTTAAAAAATAAAAAGTAATAACATGATTATTAAAATTCAAGACTGGTTCAGATGAAGAACTGTGAAGTACAATAATAATCATACCACAACATATTGTAGATGTTGTAAAAATGTATAAAAATATACATTAACTAAGTAAAAACACTAAGCAAAGGTGATCCTAGCATATTATATTCTTACTAATGGTTTGGTAGGGATCACTTCATTGAGACCAGGGGAGCTGGCAGCATTAAGTCGGATCTGCCATTTGATCTCCTTTTCACCTACCACTGCTTTGATACCCCCCCCCCTAGGATTGGGTAGAACTACTTCTAAAATAGCAAATTTAAAGCCAGTACAACCTGGACTGGTGGCTAGGTGACGGAACAATGCATTATTGACATCTTGTTTCTTAATACAGTAAATATGATCATAAATCCTATTTTTTAGCCGGCGGTCTGTCTTCCCCACATAACAGTTCCAACAGGAACAACATAATGCCAAATAAATCAAATGTTGGGTCTGACAGTTGCCACAGCAAAATCTCACCTTACTGCTGATATTGTTTTTCAAGGTGATAGTTGGTTCTTCAAAGATATATCTACAAAAACTGCAGTGCCCACATTTCCTGGTTCCTGATCTATTGACCATCCCTTTCCTTTGATAATTGGATTTTACTTCAATAATTCTTTTTAAATTAGTCCCCGTTTTGTATACAAACTGGGGTCTGTGTGATATTTTGTCTTTAACAGCATTATGACTTGTTAGTATGTTCCAATTAGAAGCGATTATTTCCTTAACCTCCTTAGTGTATTTACTGTATTTCAAGATACAGGCCTTCATGTAGTTGTCGTCCTTGGCATCTCTGTTGGTATTGTCACTATTTTGTCTCATGTTAGTAGTCTGCAATCCTACACCCAGAAGTGGTGGATATTTCTTACCCCATTCTTTGGAGACATACTGGATTATATCGTTGATCATTGGGATGGGATATCCTTTATCCCTAAATAAATGACCAATAAATGCCAGTTCCTTCAACATACACTCTTTCACAGATGTCATTCTGGCAGCTCTGATACACTGTCCCTTTACTATACTACGTTTGGTGGAGTATGAGTGGGCACTGTCAAAGTGAAGATATCCATTGCTGAATGTATCTTTCCTAAAAATCTTTGATTGGAAATATTGACCATCATTGTATATATATACGTCTAAATAGTTTATCCCCTCCTTAACAAACTGATAGGTAAACTTAAGATAACTGGTGGTTTGGTTCATGTAGTCAATAAAATTTTTGAGCATGTCTACATCTCCCTCCCACAAGACAAAAATGTCATCCAGGTATCTGACGTAAGTTTTAAAGTATTGTGTCCAAGGGGAATGTAAAATAAATTCCTCCTCCCAATCCAGTAGTACTAGATTCGCATACATGGGGGCACAGGCTGCCCCCATGGCAACACCAGTAGTTTGTCTGTAGTACTCCCCTTCATAATATATGTAATTGTGGTCTAGTACAATGTCAAGAAATTCAGTAAGTAAGGAGATGGCATCAAGATCAAGTCCACTAAATTTGCGTAGACTGTTGGTGAATCTATTGATGCCTTCGTCCTTGGGAATGCATGAAAAAAGGTCCTTGATATCGATGGTGACAAATATAAGGTGAGGACTCCACAAATCATGCTTAAATATTCCCAAGAATTCCCAATGATCTATAATTTTGGGAACAAGCTTACCAAAATTAAGACACTTCAAGTGGACAATTTATATTTGCGTAAATGCATTGACAGTGGCATAGTCCCGATGGGTTTGAGATTTTTTCAAGGAACCCATAGGGGTAGATATGAATATTGAGAATATTAAAATTTGTAATGAGATGTTTAATAGCTTTGGCAAACAGTTTATGGAGTTCATTGTGTCTTGCAACGACTCAAAACTCAGTACATTGGTTCATGAGGTTGAATGCATGAACAAAATTATTACTAAGGACATGTTGTTTCCTCAGTGGGAGAAACTTTATGGTAAACAATTTGATTATGCTGAAAACAATTGCAAAAAAGTGTTTGACAGGAAATGTAAAATTTCTTAGGGATATGCACCAATACGAGAATGGGATAGTGTATGGGTGGAACTCTAGACAGGAGAGGGAGACTAAAAAGGAGACTATACACGTTAAGAGACACGACACCACCAATTATTATCATCATGAGGATGATTTTTTAGAGGAGGAGAGGGAATACAACAATTGGCAGCCTACAGGTCGGAACAAGAGGGGCCAGAACAGATGGAACAAATACAGGAATTATTAGGACACTTTGTTGAAGCAAATACCAGTAACACCTGTAGTCACGATTTTGACAAACATCAGCAGGACACTACACACCACACTAGTGCACAGTTACTTAACAACATTATGCACATTAGTGGTGATGTTAAAATTTATAATTACAGTACTTATGAAACTCAATCTGACCTATTTCATGTCTTTTCTAAGGGAATGAAATTTATTCCGGACAAGTCTTTGGACCTTATTGACACTTTGAAGTCAAACTATTCCTCCGGAAGGTAAACCTTGGTGTATTTTTTCATAATAGTCTTCCACAGCAGGTATCCCCTGCTGACCTAAGGAAGAAAAGTTCTTTCACCCCTCCTATGCATAAAACACTGGGGTCTTTCGAAAAGGTGATCAATACACAATTGTATGATCTACACAATAAACACAAGGATAACAGCAAACACTTCGCTATGAGGAAACAAGCCAACACTGTCATCGACTCCTTATGTGAACAAAACATTAAGATTATGTCAGCTGACAAGGGGGGAGGAATAGTGTTATATGATCAAGAAAAATACACCAACAAAATCTTTGATCTTCTCAATAATTCTACACAGTATGAGGTATCCTCCCTGAATCAGGTGAACATAGCTCACCGGAGAATAGATTCCTACTTAGAGGAGTTTTTACTTGATGACAGAATTAGTGAAGACCTGTACAAGTTTCTTAGAGTAGAATTTCCTATATTGGCAACCATCACAGGGATCCCTAAAGTTCATAAGGATCCATTGGATCCCCCGTTCAGGCCGATTATTTCTGGGAGTCTGAGTAAAGCTTTCCCTTTTGGTAAGGTCATTGACCACAGACTCAAGCACATGTACAGTGTGACAGCTCACATCATGAAAGACTCTTGGGAATATTTAAGCATGATTTGTGGAGTCCTCACCTTATATTTGTCACCATCGATATCCAGGACCTTTTTTCATGCATTCCCAAGGACGAAGGCATCAGTAGATTCACCAACAGTCTACGCAAATTTAGTGGACTTGATCTTGATGCCATCTCCTTACTTACTGAATTTCTGGACATTGTACTAGACCACAGTTACATATATTATGAAGGGGAGTACTACAGACAAACTACTGGTGTGGCCATGGGGGCAGCCTGTGCCCCCATGTATGCGAATCTAGTACTACTGGATTGGGAGGAGGAATTTATTTTACATTCCCCTTGGACACAATACTTTAAAACTTACGTCAGATACCTGGATGACATTTTTGTCTTGTGGGAGGGAGATGTAGACATGCTCAAAAATTTTATTGACTACATGAACCAAACCACCAGTTATCTTAAGTTTACCTATCAGTTTGATAAGGAGGGGATAAACTATTTAGACGTATATATACATATACAATGATGGTCAATATTTCCAATCAAAGATTTTTAGGAAAGATACATTCAGCAATGGATATCTTCACTTTGACAGTGCCCACTCATACTCCACCAAACGTAGTATAGTAAAGGGACAGTGTATCAGAGCTGCCAGAATGACATCTGTGAAAGAGTGTATGTTGAAGGAACTGGCATTTATTGGTCATTTATTTAGGGATAAAGGATATCCCATCCCAATGATCAACGATATAATCCAATATGTCTCCAAAGAATGGGGAAAGAAATATCCACCACTTCTGGGTGTAGGATTGCAGACTACTAACATGAGACAAAATAGTGACAATACCAACAGAGATGCCAAGGACGACAACTACATGAAGGCCTGTATCTTGAAATACAGTAAATACACTAAGGAGGTTAAGGAAATAATCACTTCTAATTGGAACATACTAACAAGTGATGATGCTATTAAAGACAAAATATCACACAGACCCCAGTTTGTATACAAAACGGGGACTAATTTAAAAAGAATTATTGAAGTAAAATCCAATTATCAAAGGAAAGGGATGATCAATAGATCAGGAACCAGGAAATGTGGGCACTGCAATTTTTGTAGATATATCTTTGAAGAACAAACTATCACCTTGAAAAACAATATCAGCAGTAAGGTGAGATTTTGCTGTTGCAACTGTCAGACCCAACATTTGATTTATTTGGCATTATGTTGTTCCTGTTGGAACTATTACGTGGGGAAGACAGACCGCCGGCTAAAAAATAGGATTTATGATCATATTTACTGTATTAAGAAACAAGATGTCAATAATGCCTTGTTCCGTCACCTAGCCACCAGTCCAGGTTGTACTTGCTTTAAATTTGCTATTTTAGAAGTAGTTCTACCCAATCCTAGGGGGGGGGGGTATCAAAGCAGTGGTAGGTGAAAAGGAGATCAAATGGCAGATCCGACTTAATGCTGCCAGCTCCCCTGGTCTCAATGAAGTGATCCCTACCAAACCATTAGTAAGAATATAATATGCTAGGATCACCTTTGCTTAGTGTTTTTACTTAGTTACTGTATATTTTTATACATTTTTACAACATCTACAATATGTTGTGGTATGATTATTATTGTACTTCACAGTTCTTCATCTGAACCAGTCTTGAATTTTAATAATCATGTTATTACTTTTTATTTTTTAACAAAGACATTTTTATTCTGTTATGTGTGACACTCATTGGATTGTATTAACTTTATTACTGGGAAGGACATTTGTTAGTCTTAGGACATATGTATTAGTAACAGTATTTTATTGTTTTTTCATTAATACAAGCATATTGGCAAGGACAGTGAAACAATACAGGCATCACAGACCAGTATTTTTATTTTAGTATTGTACACAATCTAGTGTGGCAAAGTTATTTAATCAATCAAGTTTTAATTGGGCAGTAATTGAATGATTTTTTGGAAAAGGCAGGCTTTTTGAGTATATAAGAGAGTGTGATTCATTTTACTACGTTCTGAAGAAGTCTTTATATTTAGATGAAAGCGCTCAACCACGTTGTTTTTGTCCAAATAAAGAGTATCGAATTTGTGTTTGGATCCTGGTTTTCCTTGGATATATTGTTGATTTCTTTTGCTTGTGACCAGTTGGATTCAAGGAAAAACTTTTTTTGTGCAATTCTTCCTGTATAGTTATGGCCCCTTTAGGGGGTGAGAGGGGGGTAAAGTTAACACTGAACTTGCCAGAACGTTGGCAATATCAGTTGGTTCTGTAATTTTCATGCCGTTGTTTTGTAATTCAGAGCAGACCTGGGTGTTGCCATGGATATTCTTGAAATAGCTATAGAATGCTTTGTGGTTGTCCCTAAAATCAGTGGCAATTTTGTTTTCGTAGATAGCTTTGGAGGATCTTATAAGGGATCTCAGCTTCTTACTGAGGCTGACCAGAGAACTCCTCCACTCATGGGATTTTACTCTCTTCTGCAACAGTTTCGTCCTTCTGTTGTAGAGTTTGTTTACGGCAGGGGACCATCAGATTGGCTTCCTTTTTTTGGAAGATAGTGTATTGGTTCTGTTTGGGATAGCATGATCCATGCACTCATGTAAGTGCTTATAGAGTGCATCTGTGTAGGATTCAGCAGTCATAACTGTATTGCCCATCTGCATGGGTGTCATGAAGTTTGCCAATTCTGTCTTAAGAACCATGAAGTTGGCTTTGGAGAACTTTTTTACTGTGATTTCCTTAATGGGGGGCAGGGGCAGGATGTGGATATCTAGGGTGATTAGCTTATGGTCGGATATGACCAACGAGGAGCTGACTTCAGGTGTGGAACACCAGTCACTCATATTGGTAATGTCTAGGTCTAGGATACTGTTGCCCCTGGTGGGGGTGTGGATAAGTTGATCCAGGGCATTGGAATTTATAAATTACAGAAAGCTTTGAATGAAGGAGTTGGTACATGAGTAGTTTTCCCAGTTAATGGTGGGGTAGTTCAAATCGCCCATTATTAGGGTGTCTGGTTGAACCCTAATATTTTCCAGTACATCAAGAAAAGAGGAGTGGGAATCCTGGGGCATGGCAGGGGATGTGCAACAAGCTACAATTTGGACTGCAGTTTTGCCAGGAGTTAGTTGCACTTGGATAACCTCAGATGCATTACACCTCCGCCTTTGGTGTTCTGGTCCAGGTTACATGGCCGAAAAGTGTGGTACAAGTTATAGCCTGGTAATGCAGGGGTGCTCTCTGGAGCCTTGAACCAGGTCTCAGTCACTGCACAGATATCGATGTTCTCCATTTTAAGGAGTGTCTCAAGGGAGTGCATTTTGAGATTTAGAGTTCCAACATCAAGTAGCATTACCCTCAGTTTTTGCTTACCTGTTCCTGTTACGGTGGTGAATTTGTCATTTGAACCTTGCCTAAAGGGGCAGCAAGAGCCTTAGCCAGTATCCGGAATCCCAGGGGTGACAGGTGCAGGCCATCTCTAGCAAAGCATCGTGGTCCGTCGAACATGTCGTCCCAGGCAGATACTGGATCCCCTTAGAATGACACCAGAAGCTTAACCAATTGTTGAGGTCAATCATTTTGTCCTTATACTGCGGTATCACTCTGGGTGATGGCAGGATGCTATTCAGGGCTAGGGTCCTACCTTCCTGGGCTACAAGATTGGAGAGCTCTTCCATGTCTCTTTTCATGTAGTCCAGGGAGGTACGTCTCAGGTCATTCACATCAACATGGACAATGACAGAGTTATATCTGTACTTGTTGTGGAGTGGCCTGAGTGCGTGGGTTATGTGGCAGATCCTGGCATCAGACAGGCAGCTGACAGTAACCTTCTCCTTGTTTAACCTGTTGAGTGGGACATCAGTGTGCCTGACTATAGAGTCAGCTATGACTAGTGTGTTGTTTTGCCTTATGGGCTGGGGTTGAGTGGCACACTGAGTCTGTAGGCTATGTGTCATTTGGGTTGTGTTGGGGTGTGGAGGTTGCTTACGTTTCTACTTTGGAGGTCTCTGTTGCTTGAGCAGATTATTATTGAGAGCCTCCGTGAATGTTTTTGTGTTTCTATGTGTGGATTTTGGTGGTGTAGGTTTAGTGGGACTATGTGATGGAGTGTGGTGTGGTGCAAGTGTTTACCTTCTCCTCTTGACTGTCAAGTTCAGTCTTGGTTGGAGAGAGCTTTACCTCCAGTTTGGCTAGATAAGTGCATCTCTCACAGGTTGTAATGCTGGGTGGTAGGAGGACAGGGTTGTCTGTGTACATGAGGAAATTGCTACATTGCCCCAATTAACTTACCCTCCATTTCTTTCTACAGATCTGTAAATAATTTAATAAACAGTCAGTTTATTAATGTAGAACCTTTCTTCTATCATATTCCTGAATTCTAACCACCATTCATTTTCTCTCATGTTGTCCTCTACTACCTTGACCATTACACTACATCTGTATGTATGCAAATTCCTGGTTTCTGCTTCCTCCATAGTGAAGCCTTTTACTTCACCGGCTGATTCTCAGATCAGACACACTTTATGCCTATGCTTACCTGATGATGAAAGCGAATAAAATGAAGGAAAAGAAAAGGCAATTCTCACCAATTACATGCATACAACTCTTCTCATGCACAAAAAAAAAAAAAAAAAAAAAAAAAAAAAGATGATTACGGTACCTCAGGACAGCTATAGCTTCTTCAATGGTTCTGGCTTCAACAGTTCCTTCCTCCAAGACTATTCTGTTTATATTTTCCTCCAGTGGAACTTCAAGGTGGGACTTTGTTTTCTCAACTAAAACAATAACAAAAAAGATAAGTAACCCATAGAACCGATTTTCAAATCAAGATATTTTTAACCTTTAAAGATTTTTATGGAAATTTAAGGAAGGCCTACAAGTACATTGTGCACAAATGCATCAGACAGTAACCACATTTATTTTTTTTAAGCTAAATATCTGTAGGGCTCCACCTTACTGCAGCTCTAAAAAATAAGATACCATATGACCCAGTTAACTTCCTAATTAGTATTGTGTAATGTGGCTGAGCTTTTTGATGGCTTCTTTTGGTCATATGCTTAGTAAGGCCTTATGAACGCAAGTATTTCATTAAGTATGTACACTTTCAAATCAGATGAATGTACCAACAAATTCCGAATCCAATGAACCTTAGAAGCACTGGCTACACAACTTAAATGTTTAAAATAACTAAGCACTAGCTTATACAAAAAGAAAAAGGGTAGCAGAAAAAGTAAGGCCTTTAAATATCAGCTACAGGAAAAACAGAACCATTATTATTTTATCAAGAGGGGACCCTCCTTGATGGTTCCTACTTTTATACTGATAAGTAGTGAACTACACACTTGCCTGAACTACTAACAACTGAGGCTAGATGAAGCAATCTCAATCAAAAAGAGATGGTGGGAGATTACCTCGGATCCAGCAAAAAGTGTCCTACTCAGTCAACTAATACTTTAAAGTATATGTCTCTCATATCCAACAGTGGGGACATTCTCTGAGAAGTCCTAAAACTGGACCACATAGCAGGTAGTAAGCCATCAGCACTGAAGAAGCTAAAGGACTGCTGAAAGGTCAACATTCAGAAGACGGAGTCCTGAAGTACAGACATATCAAAGGACACCTAACCTCAGGCTTTAATATCTTGAACTTGACTTCAGAAGTATGCACTACTGACCAAGTAGAATACCAATGATGCAGATGTCTGCAAAGGATATATTACTAAAACAAGCAATGGTGGCAGTGACAGCCCTTTCAACTAGTAAGCAAAAGATGATATGAAAAGGGCTTGTTTGGCAAATGTTAGCCTTTCCCCTCCAAGTTGCAAAGGAGAAACAGCTGTGTGGTCTTCTAAATTCAAGCACCTGCTTCAGATAAAAACTCAACTGGCAGTAGATATCCACAGTGTGACAGACTCGCTGCTCTGTTTCTTGGCCTTGTGAAAAGAAAAGTAAATGAACATAATCATTTAAGAATAATTCAGAGAATACTTTCATGAAGAAATGGGGGGTAGTCCTAACAGATACCAGATCCCTGTGGAAGGGGATCTAAAATTCCCCTCCAAAAAAGAACACCTACAGTTTTGAAATACTGTCAAAACACAAGAAAATGCATCAGTAAATAAAGTATTTTCCTAGAAACTAATTTCAGTGCTACTAGCTCTGCTCAACAAGCCTGAACATTTGATAGGCAAGCCTTTACATCACGAATAATACTAGGCAGGCGATCATGAGGTCCATAAGATGCCTAAGCCACATACACTTTTAAGCAGGCACACAGAAAAGTTTCTGCCTCCCTTTTCAAGCACTTAACACTTAAAAGCAGAGTTGTACATGACAGTCCTGGTGTAAATTTATATCTACCTACCCAATCAAAACTGGCCTTAAAGGTAACCAAACTTCAAATCGCTTGGAGACTAAGGGTTCTTCTAAGGACTGTGAAGTTAACAGCGCTTCTTAATGAAATTGTTTTGTTAGCCTGCTGTGCAGGGCCATCATTTTGTCCTCCTTAAGGTCATAAGGAACAGAAACAGCATATATTTTGACCTTGAAATAAATGAAGTCTAATTCAAAAAGGTAACCAGGAAAAGCCGAAAGACATTACTTACCAAAGACAGGTCAGGAGCAACTGTAAGCTGAACAAAGTGAGTGCTGTATGATGTACCACTGAAAGAGACAGCAGATCCATTTGAGGGAACAGAGCTGCTGCATGGAATACTCACTGGTGGCTGCTTCTGAAACACCTGCATGAAACCCTGGTAGAATTTTATTTTCTTAATTAAAAATGATCTGGGATAGAGCCCTGATCACAAATGACCGATTTCAGTCTCAGCCTGGGAAAGCACTAAAGTTAGACAAATGCGGAGATGTTTTGCAAGAGGTAAACTATATTGTTAAGAATATACAGGAATTATTTACAGTAATAGAAATAAATATACATAAAGGCAAAGTCGGAGAAAGCTGAGTAGGTATATAGAACATGCTTGCAGTGTTACTTACAGTTACATATAAATTAATATACGTTTTAACTGACATATAAATGGCTGAGACTTGGTATAATGGTTAAAGTGTTTACCACACAGAGAGAAAGTACAGGGCTTGATTCTCAACTTTGAAAGGGAAACTGGCTAGGCTTAAAATGCCTCTCAAGGCACTTAGTTGGCATAATGGTTAAGGTCTTTACATAACAGATTCATGGTACAGGGTTTAATTCTGACTTCTAGTTATTGGCTAGGCTTGTAATGGTCTGCAGACCACTAGCCTAGTATTTACATATGAACAGAAATTTTAAGTATGGAGGGTTACAGAAGAAGAAACAAGGAACGTGCCAATAAGTGGGGGTTTATGGCTTGACTAGGTTACATTTGAGATATATACTTGCATTTTGGATGGAGCAGTGGTTGCGTTGTCGCCTCACAGCAAGAGGTTCTCCTATTCGAGTCTTAGCTGAGGTGCCTTCTGCACAGAGTCTGCATGTCCACCCTGTATTCAAGTAGGTTTCCTTTGTGTACTCCAGTTTCCTGCCACCTTACAAAGACATGCATCTGGAGCATTTCTCCCTGGGCCTCCACTGAAAATTGGCTTTATTCCAAGTCGGACTTTCCCAGTAAACAAATGTTAAATAAATTTTACCATTTTCAGGCAGCACACTGTTAGCTGAGAACAGAATTTCAGGCAACAGGATGTGACTAAGTGAGGTTATGTAATCCAGGATTTTTTGGACCTATAGAAAAAGTGACTTCTGCACTGCAGTTTAGTCTGAGGAGCCTGTAATGAGGGAACAAAATGGTCAAGTTCTCTAAGGATGGGAAGTCTCACATTAGCCCAGAAGCTACTAGAAACAGGATAAACATCAATGCCTGCATGTCAAAAATAGCTTTCACAGATTAACTCCTTTCAATCATAGCTGTATGACTTAATTGACAGGTTAGTATAGAAACAATCTGTGCTTGATCAGCGTGTTGGAAGGCAAGGCAGTATCTTAACATCATTGTGAAGTTTGATACATTTTGACATTCATTTGCCAATAAAAAAAAAAAAAAAAAGAGCTGCCTATAATTGAGATGGCAAACAATACTGCATTCAGCATCCCCCTTCAAATCTTTTGCTGATAATAAAATTCATGGACTGTTACAGGCAGTACATACCAGACAGCATTAAGGAAGGCAAAACGCTCCTACTAAGGGACCGAGTTATGCATTTTAAGTTGAAAACTTTGGCCCACTACAAATCTTTAGAAGGCATGCCTGTTAATAGCAGTTAAAGACAGAGCCATTATGAATCTGGAGAAAGGTGCCTTGCAAAATTGAGCCAGAGGAATAAAGGATGCAAGTCATTAGCCTACCAACTGAAAGATGTGCAAGGAATGAGCAAAATTAATCTCTGCTAGTGACAGAAAAACTGCCTCAAAACCTGTGTGAACATTCATTAATAAACCAGTCTATTTAATTTGCTCAGCTACTTGGGCTATTAGTTAATGCCAGCAAAAAAAGAAAAGTTGTATAAAAATCTTACCATAACCACAGATGTCTCTCTTCCATGTTGCAGTATTCCACATATGGGTTTACTCTTCTTGCTTCCCGTACGTCCGGCCAGTATGCAAAAGGTTTACGTCCCTAAATGGTGCGTGGGACTTCTGACGTGGCTCAAGGAATGTGGGCCATAAAAGTGACGTCTGCACACACCAGCCATCAGAACTGAAAGTCCCAGTCAGGGCCAGTCCTAGAAGGGCAATGCCAGTCCTATGCCACCCAGAAAGGGAAATGCTATCTAAAAGTTGGGGACGTAGGGTGAGAAGAAATACAACATGAAAGAGAAGGATATCTATGGTTACGGTAAGATTTTAGACATTTCTACGTCCTTCTATTCCCATGTTGCAGTACTCCACATATGGGTGAGTGCCAAAGCTCACTGTGAATGGTAAGGTGGTCTAGAGGCTGTCTCCAGGAATCCGTGAAGGATAACACTGGCAAACCCTGCCCTAGCTCTAGAAATGCAATCTAGTTTGTAATGCTTGGTAAAGGTGTGTACTGACGACCAAGTAGCGGCATTGAAATGGTAGAGGTATCCAGTCCCTTGAAGAAGACTCCAGAGGAGGCCATAGCCCTGGTGGAGTTTGCTTTAACAGTACCTTGCAGAGATTTGCCATGGTATTGGTAGCAGAAGATGATGGCCTTTGACATCCACACAAAGACTGTTTGGTCACTGCCTTCTGGGGTGAAAGGAGACAAAAAGTTGGTCAGCTTGTTTGATGGACTTGGTTTTATGCAGACACCAGAGTTGTCTGTGAACATCCAGGGAGTGAAGTACTCTCTCACTGTCCCCCTGTGGGTTAGGGAAGACGGTAGGTAGATGGATGGCCTGATTGAGAGCAGGGTCATTCACCACCTTGGGCATGAGGGAAGGGTTAGTTCTAAGAATAACCCTGTCATTGTGGAAAACTAGGAAAGGAGGAATAGCCATAAGGGCTTGTAGCTTTAATACTCTTCTGGCTGAGGTCAAGGCTACTAGTAATACAGTTTTCAAAGTGCAACGTTTTAAGAAGGCTTTGTCTGCTGGCTCAAATGGAGGAAGTGTAAGCTTTTCCAAAACACAGTTAAGATCCCATGGTGGGGGAGATGGCTTCCTAGGGGGTCTGAGGTGAAGTACCCCTTTGAGGAAAAGCTTAGCTGGAAGTCCGGATGCCAGAGGGGAATCCAGAGACAGGCATGCTGAAATTGCAGACAGGTGAGCTTTAATGGAAGAATAAGCCAAGCCTGTCTGCAGTAGCTCACACAGGTAAGACGGGACTAAAGGGGTCTTGCTTGCAAGCGGGTCCAACTGTCTTTTATGACACCATATAGAAAACCTTTTCCACTTTGAAAGGTAGGATTTTCTTGTATTTGGTTTCCTGGCCTCCTGCAGGACACTGAGCACATTCTCGTTATAAAGGCATCAGAAGGGGATCAGAATCCTATCAACTATAGGTTGAGCAGCAGTAACTACCACTGTAGGTGTATCTGGGATCCCTTACGCTGTGTGAGAAGGTTCACTCTGGGGGTAACTTGTGGTGATTGCCTTTGGACAACTGTAGAAGTAGTGGGAACCAGTGCTGTCTTGGCCAGTAAGAAGTCACCAACAAGATATTTGGTCTGTCCTGCTGGATTTTTAGCAGGACCTTCTGAATGAGTGGGAAGGGGGGAATGCATATAGATATTTCTCCCTCCAGGAGATTTAGAAGGCATCTGTTGCCAGTGCCTGTGGGTCTGGTATCCTGGTCCAAAGGCCAGAAATTTGCCTGTTGATGAAGGAGGCAAACAGGTCCATTTGAGGTATACCCCACCAGTGGACCAGATCCAGGAAAACATCCCTGTGAAGCATCCATTCCTAGTTGTTCGTGATGATTCTGCTCAGATAGTCTGCCTGGGGGTTGTGGAGAGAGGGGGGATGTAGACTGCCTGCAGGGTCACTCCCTGTGAGGTGGGTAGCTCCCATACTAGACGGGCTAGTCTGCAAAGTAAGTATGACTTGCGCCCCCCCCCCCCCCGTTTATTGAGATAGCACAGAACTGTGGTGTTGTCTGTGAAAATCTTCAATGGACCTTACTGGAGGTAAGTTAGGAAGGCCCGAAGAGCCAGAAGAATTGCCCTCATCTCTCGAACGTTGATGTGTTCTAGTTTGAGGCTTTGGCCACAGGCTCTGACCCTTCAATGGCCCGGAGTTGCCCCTCAGCTTAAGTCTGAGGCATCTGTGTGCACGACCTGTGTGGGAAAAGGTGTCCGGAGAGGGAGAACAGGACTGTGGGTCACTTGTGGCCACCAGTGGATTTCCTTTTTGAGGCATGGGAGAAGGAAATCCCTGTACTCGGGAAGAAGGGAGTGTTTGGTCCAGACGGACTGAAGATACCATTGTAACTTTCTCATATGCAGTCTTGTAAATGGTAACATGGGGATAGTGGCTGCCATGTAGCCCAGGAGTCTGAGGTACTGCCTTACTGTCAATTCTATAGATTGAAGGACCAGAAGCGGATGTTCTGTCAGGGCTAGCATTCTTTGGGGGGTTAGGCTTTCATAAGATCTGTGCGGATTCTGCACCCCAGGAAGACAATGTTTTGTGTAGGTTCCAGGTGGGATTTTGGGAAATGTATCTGGAATCCCAATGACTGTTGGAGGGACACTACTAGGTGTAAGTGTAGCAGGAGGGTCTCCTTGTTGCCTGCCTGGATTAGCAGGTCATCCAGGTAAGGGAATACTTGGATTCCCTTTGTCCTGCAAGAAGTAATCACTGGAGCCAAGCATAAGGTGAAAACCCTGGCAGCAGTGGAAAGCCCAAAGGGTAAGGCAGAGAACTGAAAGTGAGAAGGGCCCACCAAGAACATCAGGTATTTCCTGAATGTGGGCTTTATGGGAATGTGTAGACAAGCATCCTTTGTATCTAAGGTGGCCATGAACCCTTGGTGGAGTACGAGGGGGAAGAGGGGAAAGTAAAGTCAATATCCTGAAGGTAGGGACCTTTAGGAATAGGTTGAGATGGGAGAGATCAAGAATTGGTCTCCATGGTCCGTCTTTTCTGGGAACCAAGAAAATCCTGGAGTAAAAACCTCTTCCTTTTGTATCTGGGGGCACAGATTAGATGGTGCCCTGGGCCAGCAGTGCTTGCAACACAGGCTGCAGGAGATGCAACAGTTGTGTTGGGGGATTTGGGATGCCCTTTTGCTCTTGGGGGGTGAGCCAGATCATAAAGTAACCATTTTGATGGACTGACAAGACCCATTTGTCTGATGTGATGCAAGTCCACACAGGGAGGCAGTGATGGAGACTAAGTGACAGAGGTAGAGAGGGAGGGGGTGGTGGGGGCAAGGTAGTCAGATGCTACCTGATCTATCTTGAAAGGGCATTCTCTGGCTAGAGGAAGGAAAAGCTCTAGCTGGAGGGAGAAGCTTCCTGGTAGGTTTTCTGGTTCTGAAGGAGTTGCATGGCGAGAGTGCTTCCTTATGAACAGAGCTTTAACCGGGTAGTTACTTTGAAATTTTGGTTTGGGAGAAACAAGCAGGTGTTTCAAATCCTGCATTTCTTTTCCTTTTAGATGTAGTGACTTAAAGAGGTTGACCACTTTTGCACCAAACAAGGCTGAATTGTCCAGGGGGTGCATCAATAAGCTTTGCCCTAAAGTCATCAGGGAGGGGCTGTAGGCGAAGCAAGGAATATCTCCTTAAGGCAGAAGCCGATGCTGCTGACCTAGCTGAGGCTTCAGCAACATCATAAGAAGTTATGTACTCACCATAACGTTCGATGTATGTAGTCCATCTTGCCTCACATTCTTACCCGTGGATTCGGAGCCAAATATCGGCTCCGACTCGGCCGATTTTACTAGCTCGAAGTCTCTCATTGGCTGGGCCAAGTGGGTATCCCATGGTGCACTGCTCCACATCCCCAGATCTAGTTTGCTGCGAAAATCATTTGTACTCCATACACACAAGACATCCATATAAAGAAAAAACTAATCAATGGGACTCTGTAGATGACAACCTAACCTCCAAATCCTCCAGGAAGGGGGAAGGTGGGAGGGTAAGTAAGAATGTGAGGCAAGATGGACTACATACATCGAACGTTATGGTGAGTACATAACTTCTTGATGTTATGTAGTCCTATCTCGCCTACATTCTTACCCATGGGACAGCGTCCCTAGCACCTACATCCTGGGTGGGTCATAGGAAAATACTCCTGAGAACTGTGGAGCCAAAGAAAGACCTGCCCCTGGAGACCACATCCAATTTGTAATAAGAAACAAAAGTGTGAGGAGAAGCCCAAGTAGCTGCAGCACATATAATCATCCATTGACAATCTAGCTTGATAGGCTGTGGATGTAGAAACAGCCCGAGTAGAATGTGCCTTGACTGGAAATGGCAGATTTTTACGCCCTGCCTGATAGATGAAAGATACAACTAGCTATCCATCTAGACAGCGTGACCTTGGATACCGGAGAACCCATTCGGTCTTCCGAAAAGGAGACAAAGAGTTGGTCAGATTTCCGGATATCTTTTGTCCGGTGTAGATAGAAGCATAACTATCTATGTACATCCAATTGGTGAAATCTAAATTCTGCCTTGTTAGAAAAGTGGGGGAAGAAAACAGGTTAACTCAATGGACCGATTCATGTTAGACAAGGAAGCCACTTTAGGAAGGAACGAGGGGTTTGGTCTAAGAGAGACCCTATCTTTATGGAAGATTAAATATGGGGGTTTGATGGAGAGGGCTTGAATTTCCAAAACCCGCCTTGCTGAAGTGACTGCTGTTAAGAATGCTGTTTTCCATGTCAAGAATTTTAATTCACAGGTAGCTGCAGGCTCGAATGGTGGTAAAGTAAAGGCTTGTAGAACAAAACTGAGATCCCAGGGCATGATAGGTTTGGACACTGGGGGATGAAGCAACAGAGTACCTTTAAGGAATGCTTTGCATAGTCTGTGAGCCATGAGACTAGGTTCATTCGCTACGTGGAAATTAGATATCGCCGCCAGCTGAACTTTGATGGTGGCTGATGCGGACCCCTGATAGAAAAGCATAGACAAGAACTCCAGAACTGAATCTATTGGAGCTGTGTAAGGATCACTGTCTCTAGTATGTGCCCAGATAGAGAACCTTTTCCATTTACTAGAATAAATCTTTCTAGTGGATGGTTTATAAGAGGACGATAACATATGGACCACTTCCAGTGAAGAATTATGATGTCTGACTAACGATGGAAGTGGAGTAGTCAGGCTGTCAACCGGAGGGTCATCAGAGAGGGGTAGAACTGTCCTGACGTGTGTCAGTAAATGTGGTTGAGGGTCCAGAATCCAAGGAGTGTCCACAATGTATGGTTGAAGACAGGGGAACCAGACTTGACGAGGCCAGTGTGGAGCAATCAGAATCATTCTGCTTCCCAAGGATTGCGCTTTCTGAATCACCCTTGACAACAGGGGAAATGGAAGGAAAGCATAAAGCAGACCGGAGGGCCAACTGTGAACCAGAGCATCCCTGGGTGATTCCCCCTGTGGGGGGGATCAGCATGAAGTAGTTGCTGCATTTTGCATTGAGAGGGCTAGCAAAAAGGTCGCAGCAAGGCTGACCCCATCTGCTGAAGATTCGCTCTGCAACCAGGCAATTCAGGGACCACTCGTAAGGCATCAGGATAGCTCTGCTTAGCCTGTCCGCTATTACGTTGGACTTCCCCGGAATGTGCATTGCCACCAGAAACCGTTGGGAAGCTACTGCCCAATGCCACACTCACATAGCCTCTCTGCATAGAGGGTAAGACCGGGTTTCCCCTTGCTTGTTGAGATACCACACTACTGACATGTTGTCTGAGTGTATTGCAAGCATCCCTAGAGGAAGAACCTTCTGAAGTGCCTGCAATGCAAGAAGCACTGCTCTCATCTCCAGGACGTTTATATGCAAATATATCTCGTGTTCCTGCCGCATGCCTTGGACTGTCCTGCCAAGATAATGCCCCCCCAACCCCATCTGGGAGGCGTCCGTGGTCACCGTGGCAATAGGGACGGGTGGAACGAAGGGCTTTTCCCCGTTCAAATTGTTGGTGCACAGCCACCAACGGAGGTCCTGCTTGCACCTGTCCGTGAGTAAGACGGGATGGGTGTGAGTCTTTGGAGAGACCACTGAACAAAGAGGAGCCATTGAAGAAGTCTCACGTGTAATCTCGCTAGTGGGACCAACATGATAGTTGCTGCCATGGTCCCTAGGAGTTGGAGAACCAGTCTTGCCTTCGCTTGTCTCAGGGGTATCAGCATGTGTATTTGTTGTTATAATACTGTCATCCTTTCTTGTGGTAAGAATGCTCGCATTTGAATAGTGTCTAATTCTGCTCCTATAAAGGTGACACGCTGTGAGGGCAATAAGGCAGATTTTTTTCCAATTTACTGTTATGCCCAGCTGGTGACATAGATTGATGGTAGCATCCCTGGTTTGAACTAGTTGATGCCTGGTGGGGGCAGTAAGGAGCCAGTCGTCCAGGTACGGAAACACCTGGAATCCCGGACGTCTCAAGTGAGCTGTCACCACCGCCAAACATTTGGTGAACACCCTGGGGGCTGTGGTGAGACCAAAGGGCAGGGCTCGAAACTGGAAGTGACTGGCTCCCAGCTGGAAGTGTAGGTGACTCCTGGATGCTTTGTCCATTTTGACATGGTGGTAAGCATCCTTGAGGTCGATGGAGCACATCCATACCTCCTCTCCCAACAATGGGAGAATCGATTGTAGTGTGACCATACGGAACTTGGACTTGCGTACGTGATTGTTGAGTTGACTGAGATCTAGTATGGGTCTCGGGTCCCCTGTTCTTTTCAGCACCAAAACAAATCTTGAGTAAGTCCCTAAATCGATTTTGTCTGAGGGAACACGTTGGATGGCTCCTTTTTCTAGCAGCTACGAGACCTATGAGGTTGCTTGATCCCTTTGACTGGGTGGAACTTCTGGGATTTTTCTGATTGGCGGGGGTACTGAAGAGAATGGAATGAGGTAACCGCCGGAAATTATCCGTAATACCATCGGTCCTGGGAAATGCTCTCCCAGGCTTCCAGGTATAAGGAAATTCGACCCCCGACTGGCTCCAGATAAGCGCAGTCAGGAACACCCCCAGGAACGAGAGTATGGAGAGCCACGGAAGGAGTCGCGGTCTCCCGAGTTGCGGGGGCCCCCTCTGCCTCTGGGGCGACGTCTCCCTGAATAACCCCCCCCCATCCCCTGTCTCTGGAGGGGGATTCACCTTGTGCAGCAGGAAAAAAACCTCTGTGATTTCTTGAACCACATCTTACCCCCCCCCCCCCTGCTGGGCCTTGGGATAGAAGGAAAGGAAAAACGGACCTCTACGGCAGACAGGGTCTTTCCCTCTTGCTCGGACCTGGTGAGGGTGTCTTTCACTTTGGTCCCAAACAAGGAGGAACTGTCAAATGGGGAGTCAGTGAAGGAAGACTTGAAGGCCTCCGCAAAGTGACACAGGTGCAGCCAGGCTTGCCTTCTAAGGGTGACCCCTGAGCTTGCTGCCCTACTCGCTCCCTTGGCTGCATATGAAATTAGCCACAATGACAAGTTAGCAATGGAGTTGAGGGTAGAGACCTGAGCGTTAACCGTCTGAGCCACCGCCTCAGGTATGTTACCCGCAAGAGTATCGCCCAACTCTTTGAGGAGATCTCTCTGGAGCAGAGAGAAGTGAGACAGATAATTCAGTGACCGCAGAGTGAAGGTTGCTCAAGATAGGCTACGCTTCCCATACCGATCCATGGTCCTAGACTCCTTGTTAGGAGGATGGACGGATGAAGAAGACTCTGCTACTTCCTTCTGGGTGGCTGCCGCCACCACCATGGCATCTACAGGGACTCCTTTTGACAGAAACTCTTTGCCCTGGGGGGCGGAAAGGAATTTGTTGGGATGCCTGGGCACAGGCTCTATGGAATAGGGGTTTTCCCACACTCTACGACAAATGAGGTCAAGAAGTTTGTCGAAAGGTTGAGACACCCAGGAGGTGGAGGGTTGAGCACCAAAAGCCTTAAGGAATACTGACTCCTCCTCGGAAGGAGCTTTGGAAGGCCAGTCACCTCTGTTTCAGTATCTCCAGGATATTGGAAAAGGAAACATAATCAGAGGATGACTTGGGGGACCCTTCCGATTCCTCGAGGTCAGTATCCAAGGTGAGAGACTCATCCTGGGAGTCTATGTACTTCCTTCTTGCACAATTTCTTTCTTGGAGCCTCCTCAGGCACGAACTCTGGGAGACCCTCAGAAAGTTGAGGACCACTCGTGGGGGTATCCTTAGGGCCTGGCTCTCTACTGTCCATGGATAGGTGAGTATCAGAGGCTCTCGCTGGGGTGGTGGGGGACAGAATGACCGACCCGGGTGTTGTAGCCGACGACCTGGCCAGCGAGTTCCACTTGGCCTCGAAGGCCGTCTCCCCCCCGAGTCCCGAGGCCATGACCAGGGTCCCACGAGCCGATGCACCAAGTGGGAGACTCGGAACCGACAGATGTCCCAAAGTATCCCCCTCGGGCCCGACCGAAGAGACCCGAGTCCCGAACCCTGTAGACGGAACCGACATGGTCGGCACAGATAGACCCTGAGGGGGTATCAGAGCCGGTGTAGGAGTATCGCTCAGAGCGGAGCATACCGGCTAAGATGACAAGGATGTGCTCAGAGGAGATCGAAACGGTCATAGGAACTGGCTCCGGAGCAGAGTGGGTCGGAGCCGAGAACAATTTAGCCAACACCGGCGACTGCAGGAGCCTCTGCACCACCCTATCAACATCCAAATCAGAAAGCCTGGAGGATTTGGAGGAGAGCAATGGAGATTGGGATCTCTTGTCAGGTGAACCATGCCTCACACTGGGTGACCGGCTCCGAATGGATTCAAGAATGATAGGAGCAGACACCGATTCAGTTAACACTGATACCTCCTGCGGCCCCGAGGACAGTGGAGCCGAGGAAGTAGAGTCCAATACAGTAATCTTCTCCAGAGGCTCCGAAGAGACAGATGGAGCCAGAGACCTTTTCTTAGCCTTGCAAGCTTTGGATTTTGACTGTGTATTGGAAGCCGAGTCTATAGCTTCCTCAAACGATGGTTTTAGAAGTCCCTTCAATATTAATTTATTTTTTCTCTCCTGGAGTACCCTAGGACTGAATGCGTGGCAAAAGCTACATGACTCCTGTAAATGGATATCTCCAAGGCAGTAAACACACAGTGTCCATCTGTGATGGACATCTTATATCCACACTTGGAACATTTTTTAAAGCCAGAAGGCTTATGCTGCTTCTGATCCTTAGACATCTTATTACCAGCGCTAAGCTAAACCACCTAGACACAAATCACAGAAAAGGGCGGGAATAACAAACAAAGTAGATACACCAGGAAAAACTCTACTCGACACAATCTAAGAACCTCTAACTGAAACGGTTCTTCTAAGGGGACACAGATGAAACCCAATCACACTAATAGTTTATTTAACAACAGAGGGGAGGACTAGGTCCTCTAACTAAAACGGGCCTAGCCCGCTGGAACAGTTAGGGATACCAAAAAACACAACTACCACACTCAAACACAGCAACAAGAAATAGCTATCAAAATAGCTTTTGGGTATGAAATATCAAATTTCTCTAAGAGAAATAGCAAAAAAGAGGGTACTTAGCCACAGCCAAGCGAGACCATGTCCGAGCTACAGAAGCGGCAAATGAGATCTGGGGATGTGGAGCAGTGCACCATGGGATACCCACTTGGCCCAGCCAATGAGAGACTTTGAGCTAGTAAAATCGGCCCGAGTCAGAGCCGATATTTGGCTCCGAACCCACGGTTAAGAATGCAGGTGAGAAAGGACTACATAACATCTGCACTTCATGGAGTGTCTGGTAACCTGGGAGGTGAGTGGCAGAAAAGACAGTGATGCTTTGGGAGCACAGTCTGGTGCATCAGCCAATTCCTTGGAGGCTTTTTCCAGGAGGGATACGGTGTATTTGACCATATGAGTCTGGTAATTTGTAGCCCTAAAGGACAAGGTAGCAGAGGTGTAAATTTTCTTACCCAGCTATTCCATGGTCTTGCTGTCTTTGTCAGCTGGAAGTATGGTGGTGGTGGGTAAAAGCTTAGACTTGTCTGTAGAGATGGAGATAGTAGCAGGGTCTGCAGGTGGACATTTTAGGAGGTACTTGGCAGTGTCAGGATCTTTGTAAAGTCTGTCAGGTCTGTGTGCAGCATGTGGTTGAGTCTGGATTTAAGGATGCTGAGGAGAAGACATCCAGGAAGGCAGGACTGGAGAACAGTAGACGGACTTGGGGAATCCATCTGAGTGAGGTCGTAGTATCTTTTTTGTACCTCAGTCATCTCAGAGGATTCCCACTTGAAATGATCTTTCATCTTAGAGATGGTTTCCCCAAAGGTCAAATCCTCAACTGGGGATTAAGGATCAACTGATTCTTCCTCTGGGGAGCCATACCCCAAGGAAGGAGAGATCTGGGAGGTGTAAGAAAGAGATTCTTCAAAGGAAGAATCAGAAAGGTCTTCCTCTTCCCTCATGGTATGGTCTGAAGTTTGAGGCCTAGGGTTCAAAAGTAGATGAGGAATGCTAGCAGTCCCTGCAGAAGCAGGATGTAAGGCCATAAAGGCATTAAACGGGCTTTGACTGAAGGTCTGCCAGTCAGGCATGCTTTCAGAAGGAGAAGAAAGGTGCTTCCTTTTTTCTTTCTTTCTTTCTTAAGGGGCCTAGCTGACGTCTGAAGGGGGAAGGCCTGGAATCAAGACTCTGTAAGAGACCAGAGGGATCAGACAGACCTACTACAATCGTTGGTCCCACCCCGGCATTGGAGACAGACGTCAGAAAAGCCTCCAAGGACGTGCCGTCCATGCAGATTGTACGGCTTACATAGAGGTTCCTGCTATATCCAATGCAGTGGATTCCAATTCCTCCACCAGGCCATGGGCTGAGGGTTGGATGCTAGAGGTGCAGTGGTAATGATAGGGGTGAAGTCCTGACCTTCTTCGGCGGTTGAAGAGGTACATCGGATGAACCCTTCATCCTCCAACACAATCTGTTTTAACCTTTGATTTTCTAAGTATAGGTTTAGCACATGCAAACGACTATGCAAAGCTTTGGGCACAAACGTCTGACAAATTGGACAGGCCTTGTAGTTGTGCGACTGTCTCAAACAGAAGAGACACTGATCACGGGAGTCCTTGTGATGAATCTGCCAGCCGCACGTACACTTGCCCTTTCTGGATGACATGAACAGGCAATACAATAAAGAAAAAAAGGACTGAAAGGTTCCCCAATGGGATACTTAAACTGATTTCTCAGCTCAGATGGCAATGGGAGCAGGAACATCTGACATATGACTGGTGGCTGAGGAGTTCTGAGGGCTGGTGCATGCAGAAGTCACTTTTATGGCCGACATTCCTTGAGCCACGTCAGATGTCCCACGCACCATTTAGGGACTGAAAATGTTTGCATACTGGCCGGACATGCGCGAAGCAAGAGTAAACCCATATGTGGAATACTGCAACATGGGAAGAGAAGGACATCAGAAATTTTCTGGCTAATCAGTGGCCACAGAACTCAAAGCCTCAAATATTCCTTCGCCATTTGCCTAGGCATTTTCAGTCTTGAAATATTGGGTTATTCTATATGCAAGCTGAAGCTGCAGCAATGCTTACTATTAACCTAAAACCTTCAGGAGTACATTTTTCTCTCTGTTCATGGTAAACTCTACCTCTTCTTTTCTAAACAGAATTTGATTCCTGCTGCAATATTCCGGCCTCAGTTCTTTTACAGTGGGTGTCTTGCATCCATCCATTTATTCATAGGTTCATAGGTAGGTACTAGGCTACTGGCCTAGGGCCTGTATAAGCCTAGCCAAAAGGTACCCTGGCTTTCGCCATCCAAGAAACTTATTTTCCTGTGCCCCTGTTGAGCCACAGAAGTGATCTCTGGGGTGAATTTCCTATCTCTCATACAGTCATCAAGATTTTTCTTGAAGAGTGCTAATGAGGAGCTTTGTTTGACATAGGTAGGTAGTTTGTTCCAGAGTATGGGAAGTCTCTGGGGCAGGAATCTATCCCTCCAGCATGTTCTGTTTGTTGTGGTGACAAGGTCTAGGTCCCTAGAGCATATAGCTTGGAGGGATTGGGATTTCTTTAAGTGGAGCATGTCCAACAGCTCTGGGTTTGACATAGCTTTGTATGTTAGGCAGAGATTGCCTCTGAGTAGGTGATATGCGACGGAGTAAAGCTGGAGTTTTTTGAGACAGTCTCTGTAGGGCATCTGTTTGAGGCCGGTAATCCTCTTTGCAAGGTATTTCTGCGGCCTTTCCAGGTGCTGTAGATGTCTTGTGAGGTACATACCAAAAGCTGCGTTGTACTCTATAGTGGTTCTAATGAGTGACGAGTAGATGGGAACAATGACCGCTTTTTTCCTGGATGAGAAACCTTTTGTGATGAGCTGTGCCATGTAGAAGGATTTCCTGACTACTAAGGCAATGTGATTATCAAAGGAAAGACTACTGACAACCTGTGTCACAAGGTCTCATCACACTTTCGGTGTTAAGCAGACTACCACCTATGTGGTAGTTCATGGGTACAGAGTTTTTACCAAAAGGGATGACGATGCACTTTTTGGCATTGAGCTCGAGGCCATGGCTTTGACACCAGGCATCTGTCACAGTGAGGCCCTTTTGTAGGATGTCCACATTGTTATGAGTTTTGATTATGGCTCCTAGTTTGCAGTCATCTGGGAACTTCGTTAGTCTGTACTTCAAAGAAGTTGATACCATACAGGAAAGGACCCAGGACTGAACCCTGTGACACACCACTTGTCACTGGTCTGAAGTTGGATTTGGAGTCTGCTACTTTCACAGTGTGGGTTCTGCCATTGAGCCAGTAGGCAGCCCATCTTGTGACACAGGGATTTATACCTAGTTTAGTGAGTTTACCTATAATTCCAAAGTGGGGGATGGTGTCAAAAGCCTTGGTGAGATCTAGATAGGCTGTGTGAACCACATTACCCTCATCTACAGCTTTGGTGACTGCTTCAAAGAAGTCCATCAGGTTTAGGAGACATGATCTGCTTTTTACAAACCCGAACTGGGTGGGGTCCAGTGTTTGGCGATTACCAATGTCATTGTTTATAAGCTCCATGAGGATATGTTACATAGATATGTAGACCATGCTAGTCAGGCTAATGGGGCGGTAGTTCCCGGGGTCCAAGGTGGCTCTCCCTTTGTGGAGTGGGATAACCGTCGCTGTGCACCACTCAGTGGGCACAAAGCCTGAGGTGAGGCTATGATTGAACATGGTACTTAGGTGGGATGCCAGTTCATGTAGAATGCAGCCTTAGATGTCGTCAGGTCCCATGGATGCGGTGTTCTTGGGTTTGGAGAGTGTTTTTTTTACCTGTGCAGCCATGATTACAGGAACTTTGCATTCTTCTGGTATAGAGAAGGGCCCTTTAGGGGATGAGAGGGGGGTAAAGTTAGCACTGAACCTATCTGCCAGGATGTTGGCAATATCAGCTGGTTCTGTATATTTAATGCCATTGTACTGTAATTCAGAGCAGATCTGAGTGTTGCCATTGAGATTTTTGACATAGCTATAGAATGTTTTGCGTCTGTCTTTAAAATCAGTGGCGATTTTATTTTCATAACTAGCTTTGGAGTATTTTATGAGGGATCTCAGCTTCTTACTGAGGCTGACCAGGGAGTTCCTCCAATCATGGGATTTTACTCTTTTTTTGCAACAGTTTCTTTCTTCTGTTGTAGAGTTTGTTTATGGTAGGGGACCACCAGATTGGCTTCCTTTTTTTGGAGGATAGCATCTTGGTTCTGTTAGGGATTGCACGATCCATGCACTTGTGTAAGTGCTTATAAAGTGCATTTGTGCAGGATTCAGCAGTGGTACCTCTACTGTCCGTCAGCATGGGTGTCGTGAAGTTCACCACTTCTGTCTTAAGAAGCAAGTTTCCCTAATGTGGAGTGGAGGAGGGATGTGGATGTCTAGGGTGATTAGCTTGTGGTCGGATCTGACCAACGAGGAATTGACCTCTGGTATGGAACACCGGTTGCCCACGTTGGTAATGACCAGGTTTAGGATATTGCTGCCCCTGGTGGGGGGTGTGGAGAACTTGATCCAAGGCGTTAGAATTTATGAATTCCAGCAAACGTTGAGCACATGTGTTGGTACACAAGTAGTTTTCCCAGTTAATGGTGCGGTAGTTGAAATCTCCCATTATTAGGGTGTTAGGTTGTATATTTTCCAGTGTATCAAGAAATGAGGAGTGGGAATCCTGGGGCATGGTGGGGGATCTGTAGCAAGCTACAGTTTGGATTGTGGTCTTGCCCAGAGTTAGTTGCATTTGGATTATCTCGGATGCATTATGCTGAGCAACTAGCCTGGAGGTGTGGATATCCTTAATGAATATGGACACGCCTCCACCTTTAGTGCTTCGGTCCAGGTTAGGTGGCCTAAAGGTGTGGTACGAATTATAACCTGGTAATGCAGGGGTGCTCTCTGGAGCCTTGAACCAGGTCTCTGTCACTGCACAGATGTCGATGTTCTCCATTTTAAGGAGTGCCTCGAGTGTGTGTGTTTTGAGGTTTAGACTTCTAGCATTGAGTAGCATTACCCTCAGATTTTGCTTGTCTGTACCCGTTACGGTGGTGAATTTGCCATTTGAACCTTGCCTAAAAAAGGCACTATAGGGGTTGGCAAGAGCCTTAGCCAGTATCCGAAATCCCACGAGCGACAGGTGCAGGCCATCTCTGGCAAAACATTGTGGTTTGTCTATCATGTCATCCCAGGTAGACAGATACTGGATCCCCTTAGAGTGACACCAGAAGCTTAGTCAATTGTTGAAGTCAATCATTTTGTCCTTGTACTGTGGTATCATTCTGGGTGATGGCAGGATGTTACTCAGGGCTAGGGTCATACCTGCCTGGGCTACAAGATCGAACAGCTCCTCCACGCCTCTTCATGTAGTCCAGGAAGGTACATCTCAGGTTATTCACACCAACATGGACAATGACAGAGTCATATTTATACTTGTTGTGGAGTGACCTGAGCGCGTGCGTTGTGTGGTGGATCCTGGCACCCGACCAGCAGCTGACAGTATCTTTCTCCTTGTTTAGCCTGGTGAGTGAAACATCAGTGTGCTTGACTATAGAGTCAACTATGACTAGAGTGTTGGGTGCGTTGTTATGCCTTATGGGTTGTGGTTGAGTGGCACACTCAGTTTGTGGGCTATGTGTCATTTGGGTTGTGTTGGGGTGTGGCTGTTGCTTGCGTTTCTGCTTTGAGGTCCCTGTTGCTTGGGCAGATTTTTATTGTTTTGCGTTTCTATGTGTGTGTTTTGGTGGTATAGGGTTGGAGGGACTATGTGATGAGTGTGGTGCAAGTGTTTACCTTCTCCTCTTGACTGTCTAGTCCAGTCTTGGGTGAAAAGAGCTTTGCCTCCAGTTTGGCTATATAAGTACATCTCTCACAGGTTTTAGTGTTGGGTGGTAGGAGGAGAGGGTTGTCCGTGTACATGAGTCAAGTGCTGCATTGCTCCAAGATGCCCAGATTCATCAGGTAGACTGGAGAAAACACCGGGAGCTGACCCTTAGACATGCCTGTATAGGTGCTTATTTATTATGTACCAAAAACTGTTTTCCTCTAGACAAGTGAGGAAAGTTGAGTGCTGTAGTAATTTGTAGCTTACTTAGTGCTTACAATGAGTTCTGAGCTCAAAGAAACAGATTTGAGTGCTGAAACTAAAAAAACTGGCTAGTTTTAAGAAACAAAATTAAGCTAGAAGGCTACCCTCCAACACAAAGGCTTGGGGGCTCAGAAGCTTACAAACAGTTCTGGATACAGCAAATCTGTATCTGGACTAGACTACCTACAGGAAAGGCAGGAAACAAGCTTACAAATTTTTTTTTTTTTTTGTGAAGTGGAAAGGGGAAAGGAGGAGCAGAAAAGTACAGTTTTGTACCTACCATAAATGTAGATGTTCAAGTGTAAACACTGCTGCAGACATTACACTTGGGTCATCCTGCCGTCAGGCAGTTCCCCAGTCGGCCTGAGTTCCAAAGTCTTGGTCCGGCGTTGGTTGCTGTCGCTTCCTCCCTGACATCAGTGCGACAGGGGTATATAAGATGCAGCCGACGCCATTTTCTTCAGTTTTGCTTGCCCCAGATGTCAGGTGCCCCCAAATAGGTAGGCAATTCAAATTGCTAGTAAAATATACAAAAGAAAAGCAAACAACTATTTTAAGTTACCAGCAAACACTCCCCATCGGTAGTAAAGGGTAGACGACCTAGGTATGTACCAGAAGGTAAGAGGGGAAGGAGGGAGGGTAACCTAGACTGCAGCAGTGTTTACACTCGAACATCTACATTTATGGTAGGTACAAAACTGTACTATGTTCATCGTGTTACACTGCTGCAGTCATTACACTTGGTCTTTCTTGCCACGCGGTGCCCAAAGCAGTTCGCAAGTGCTGGTCGGCCGACTCCTGAGATTTTCTTTCCGAATCCAGAACCGATGTCTTCTACAAAGCTAAGTACCCCGTTGGGGAAACTTTTTCTTGCCTCAGACTGATGTCAGTAAAAGTTAATAACTGTATTTCTTGTGGGAAGCAAATACCTCATAAGGATTTCCACTCCTATTGTATTCCATGCCTAGGCCCAGATCACAATGTCGCTGGTTGTCAGTTTTGTGCTATTTTTAACAAGCGCACTATTAAACGTCGGTTTGATTTTGCCCGACATTATTTTGGTAGAAAATTCAATTACACCAGCCTACCTATTTGGGGGCACCTGACATCTGGGGCAAGCAAAACTGAAGAAAATGGCGTCGGCTGCATCTTATATACCCTGTCGCAGTGATGTCAGGGAGGAGGCGACAGCAACCGACGCCGGACCAAGACTTTGGAACTCAGGCCTACTGGGGAACCGCCTGACGGCAGGATAACCCAAGTGTAATGACTGCAGCAGTGTAACACGATGAACATCTAAGTGGGTTGGCCTTTCTCCAATGTTCTCCCTGGATTAGGTAGAATGAGGTAATGACACTAGACTGGGAGGAGTGTCCCAGATGAAATTTACAGTAGGAGCGGGCAACTACAAAGCCACCAAGTATAAGAACACGATACCAATCATCCACAACCCCCTTTTCCCAGTCTGCACATGGGGTTGGGGTGTTGCTTCAACAGTAACAATCCCCTAGAGCCAAGGTTCACATCACCGGGTGGCTATGACAGCATATAATCAGGAAAAGATAAAGAAGCCTACCAGTTCATCTGGAACAGAAACAGAGCTAGAATCCCAATGCAAATATTTGTCATTTTGACCAAAACCAAAAAGGAAGGCAAGATTTCACACACCAGAATTTACATGATTCTCCTTTTAATGTGTGCGCTAATGGGCAGAAAACTATATGGGAACCATGGACTAGCAAGGGCATTAATAAATCAGCCAATATTTTAGCAAAGCCCATCAGTGATTTACACATGGTACTGGTGCTTTTCAACTACCTGCGCAGAAAATTTAGCTTGGAAAAAGGAACTTTTGGTGGTACCTTCAATTAGAATATGCTAAATTGTCAACTCTCAAAGCAGTTACTCTCATCATCCATCTCAAACGATAATCTCCTGGGTACATTACCTTCTCCCAGTCTTGGACACCAACTGGTAAAAGCTTCCTAGTGGAATTGGGTTCTGTCCAAGAACAACTGTGGTTATATCATCTTTCTCACAAATAAACGTCAACACCGAATACATACAAATGCACAGATCTTTTGTACTTCAGTCATAATCTCTATATTTAGTGTACTCAATTCCACCTCTCAAATTCATGAGAACTGGTAGCTTTCAGTGTTTGACTTCTGGTACCTTATGCACAGTGTTTAGTTTGGGTATATTCAAGCACACACTTGCAAAGCATGCAGGCTCAGGAGGCAACACCTGCATACAATCTCTGGTTCTGTTCTTTGGTACATGATCTCTAAGACCTGTTTTAAATAACTTCATAATGATGTCCTTGGTCATCCAGCACTTTAGGTTACCTGTTTATACCCCTCCTTCCTTTTACTAGTAAGAGCTGCCCACTTCTGGTTAACCCACTTAACAGTAACAGAAAAGTTGATCTCCAAAAACTATGAATTACCCTTAGGTTTGAACACAAACATCCAAATTAATCAGCAGTGTAGCACCCCAACAATACAACATCTGTGGTTATCAAAACATTCAGAGGTGCTAAGAGTGTTTACCACCTCTGTTTAGTTTTAGCACTTCCAAAATTTAAAATAAATGAGCAAGAAAACCATATAAAGCCTTTTCAGTAAAAAACAGGATTTTGCCACAGAAATTCGGCACCCTACAACTGGCAACCATGATGTGACAAAAGCTTGTGAAGCTCCTTAAAGAAGCAAACTAACAAATAGTTACTCTCCTTCAGTCACATACTTATGTTCCTTTAATTTAGGTTTGCTACACAGTTTAGACTCTGTCTCTCTTTTCTCTCTCTCTGTTAGAAATCTACTGGCTCTCTATATCAGGCTACTCAGAAAAGGGCTATAACTTGGAATGCAACAAAAAGCATTTTTTTTCTTATTTGTATTACTTCCTTGTTAATGTAAAACCTCTAACCAGTTTGCTTATTGTACCTCAGTATATATTTGATGTAGATTGCAGATTAGGATCCAGTCAGCTCAGTGACATACATGAATGAAGCCCTGACTACAACACAAATGACTGGATATCAATTAACAGTCCCAGCACTGAAGATGGTGGGTAGACGGGAGTGAAGGGGGTATGCCCATTCACCTCTCTCAGGGAAAGGGATGAGGAATGTCCGTTAATGAGCTATGTGGCTGCTAGTGTATACCAATAGTACATGGTAGAAAGCACACCGGGTATCAGAGTGGTGGGACAGCAGAGGAGGCTATGAGCTACCAGAGAAGTGGGGGTTAACCTGACATTTTCTACTCAATGGCCCTTAAAAAAAGCGCATACGTTCTTTTTTTTGTTGAAGCAAATGACTTAAAACTATCAAAGCATTGAAAGCGAAATTTAGAAAGACTTGCTGGGAGAACATTTTGTTTTATGTCATGATAAAGATGCTATCACACAGTCTGCTACTGTTTTATTACAAGTCGCTTGCAAAATTTTGAATAATTTGTTTCATCATAGCCTGATGTAGAGAACTAGTAGATTTCTAACAGAGAGAGAGAAAAGAGAGATAGAGTCTAAACTGTGTAGCAAACCTAAATTAAAGGAACTTAAGTATGTGACTGAAGGAGAGTAACTATTTGGTAGTTTGCTTCAAAGCCTTTGCTTTAAGCATGGGAATTTACTTGAAATATTTGACTTAATTGTTTTTAACTGCTATGTTTACTAGTCACAATTTATTTTTATATGGTGGCTTTTTTCAAACATATTGCTTCTTTTGAAGACCGTTTACCAATGTGCCTGAAGTGGCGTAATAAACTTTATACCTCAGTAACCATTTGAAATGTTGGGACTCGCTAAAGTCCCAAAACATGGAGACTGAATGGCTGAAAGAATGAATGGACTTAAATATTACCAAGTCCGAAATGGCCATTTTTTTCTAATATTCCCCTTGTTTTTTTGAGAAGCTTAGTACAAAGACTTCATAATGTGCATGTACAGAATGAAGAAACCTTTTTTTTTATTGACCTGGGCAATATCCCAGGACTTCACCATATTCATATAGACCCTGGAGTGTGACCAATATTGCATGCTCCAAGTTCCAGTAGCTTTGAGTACAACTGAAAAAGAGCCAAACAGAACAGTACGCAAGGATATGGCAAAAGGACAGGATTATGAATGGGTGAAAACAGTTATTGCTACTTGGATGAAGCTAGACAATTCAAAGTTGTCAAAGAGAATGGTATCTGCTTTCTATAACTGAAGGTGTTTCAGAAAGGCTGACCACAGATTTTGGTGAAGTAAACTGGAAGATTGAATTTCCAAATTGTATAATTTTTATTCACCTATGGCAAGGTAACACTGAAAAGTCTGACATAATGCCACTTTATGTTGGGGAAGTACAGAATCAGTGTTACAGAAACAAGAGATATGTGGGTTATGTTTTAACTTTAGACAGCTTTATACTAAATAATGAGAAAGTCAGTACACTGGTACAAAATGGATGCCATCATCACAGCACAAACATCTAAGTTCTTAGCAAGGTGCAGTATCTTTCAAGGTTTATTCTGTATGTCAGAAATACATATCCCTTTATGGAAATTTATAAAATAAAAAGGCACTGGAACATGAGGAAGAAAGAGTTCAAATGTCTGCAAAAGAATCCCCCACAATTAAAGATTTAGATGTTAATATGCCAGTTGCATTATAAGAAGATGCAAGCCCAAATAGAACTGGGACAGTAATGCTGCAACAGAATAAACCAATTGTCTACAATTGAGTACCCTCTACTGACTCTCAGAAAATATATTCTCAGGTACAGAAATGGCCAACAGCGGAGGTATATGGTTAAGAAACATTCGAAGAGTATACTTATAAGAAAAAGGAAATGTATCATAAGCAATTAAATAATATATTTAAGAAGTCACTGCACAAAGCAACACCATGACTACAAAAGAATGATGTTGCAATCACAAAAAATGGGATGGCAGATACATACAGCAGCTAGACGAGTCATTCACACCTGCCAAAACAGCAAGAAATCATGCATGCAGATAAAATGGAAGTTAGATAATTTCACAGTTGCCAGTCAGTGAAAAGAAAAGACTCAAAGATACTGACAGTAATCTTGTGAAGCAAATGCTTTGTGATATGGAAATGAAGATGACCAGGACAGACAAACTGCAGTGAAGAAAAAAAAAAAAACACTCAATTTTCATTTAAAGACAGTAGTTGACATTCATAATTTTCACTGAAAGATGACAGCCGTTGCACACAAAACTGTTTAAAGCTGACAGACAACCAAATTAGTTATGGAAAGAAACACTGGCAAGAGCAAAGTTTTGCCTGGGAATTGTACAGTGTGAAAAACAGCCTGTGTGAGGTCTTATTTTGACTAGGTATGTCTGTACAAATGCAAGGGATTTAGAACTATGTGGTGTGTAATGCTTACCACAAAAATAAATAAATAACTAAAATAATAATCTGTCTTTATAAAAGAAAGACAATTGAGCAAGACTGGAACATATACGTTACATTACCAGGACAGTAAGCAAATGATCTGTGCTGACTACACTCAAAACTTTTCAAAGATCATGGCGTAAACAAATATTACTAAAGGTGCTATCAATGCACTGAAAGCTATAGTTTTTAAAGGTATGGTGTTTCAGGCATGACTGCTTCCAGTAATGGTCTAGACTAGTTTAGAGTTTTAAGAGGTTTTAACAAAAATGGGAATTTTTCTTTGTTTCTTACTTGTACTAGCTATGCACATCCTAAGGGTCAAGTTGAAGAGGCAGTGGAGAATGTCAAGAAAATTATACATTTGCAGAATAGGAAATGGGACTGTTACATAAACATCCACTTAACTTTAATGGAATACAGAATTATTTTAAGGTAAGGTATGCCATTACCTTCTCAGTTAATTTCAAGTTGTAGAGAAAAATTCCTAAGCCTACTTCACTGCTTCCAATGTCGATCCAAAAAACTAAACAGAAATGGTCCAGAAATAAATTCTGTTATGGTCGTCACGCTGAATGTTTGTGCTTTTTAAATGAAAGAGACCGCGGCCACTCAAAATGTTCTCTGTCACAGAGGAACTGCACCCCAGATGAGCAATGTTCAATTAGCAGCAAGAAAAACTAGAAGAAACAAGTCAGAGTGGTGGGTGAGCAGCAATACTTGGGAATCCACTTCAGAAGTGAAGCAGTCTGGTTCATTGCAATACAGATGCAGCATAGCAGTCTGTGTGATGACTGCTTTGTGTACTGGTTGGCAGAAATGCCAGTGTGTGACATACACTCATACATCACCTCAAGACAGCAGTGATTGTAGAGTAACAAGTCAAAGGGAGGGGGTCAGAGATTGTCCTTATGCACAATACTGCCCATTCCTAGCATCTGATTCTTACCTTTGAGGGGAACGAACGGGCTTCATGGACTCTCACCATGACTGGCAATGAATAGGCCCGATAGGACTCTTGCATTAGTCAGGGAATCATTGGAACAGTCCATCTTGAGGAGGAATGAACAGGTCATCTGGCTGCTGGAGGAAGGGCTTAAAGATAACCAAAAAAAGACAGTCTAAGATACAGAGACAGTATTCATGATGCCTCAGGAAATGCTGAAATATTCAAACATATGTCTAGAAAAAAACCCAAACAGGTGCCTCAAGAGATTTCCAGAAGTGATTTTAAAACCACAAAGTCCATAGGGACTAGGGTCATCAAATGAAAAAGTTCCTAATACAGAGAAATCATCTATTCAGGCCACTGAATTTTTATAAATATTCTAGGTTCAGAAGACTGCTCAGTATAACTAGACATATAGCTAGTTTATAAACTACCACAACTAAGTGAATTAATATTTGAACTGTTACAGTTAACAGCTGAAATTACTTAATTTGTAACAACAGTTATAGCAATGTGTTTTAATATTTACATATACAATTTTAAATATCCAACACATTTGTGTGTGACTGAACAAGGCTAAAGAGGTCTGTTATTTAAAGTTCTGTAAGCACATCAACTGATTTATCTGCCTATAAGTAGTATGAAAGTTAGGCATGTTGACAGAGACAGCAAACATTAATTCTCGTATTTCTTCTCTTATTTTGAATTTCTGAATAGCAAACAGTGCACTGGGAGCAAGTCAACCAGGTAATGAGTCAGGAAACCCTTTTCTTGCAAGGCTTTGACTGGAATGGCCAACACCCTAGTGAACGCAATAAACAGTGCTTAAGTGGCCTCACTTTGTACTGGAAGTGATATCCAAGCACAGCAAACTGAAAACAAAGGTAATTCAAAAAGCAGCATCAGGTGTGGTATTCCACCTGTGACCCAGAGGGTGAAACGACTAATGAGAAACAGAGTACAAAAGGATTAGTTCAAATAAAATCATTTTAGCTAGCAGTTCTAGGAGACTCCCACTCTGATGCATTCCACCTGAACTAAGTAGGTAGATGGAGGACTACTCTTGTTCTAGCACTCATCCATCTACCTACTTAATTCAATCAACTACTTGAAACTTCAACAAAGTGTCTTTACTCCTTTCACAGAAAAGGCATCAGGGTGGGCAGCGACTCCTAGATCTGCTGGGTAAAGTGATTTTATCTGGACTAATCCTTTGTACTCTGTTTCACCCACAACAAACCTGGAAGTCTTATCTATAGCCCAACTATTGATATGCCAAAAGGCATCCACCCTGTCTATTGGCAATATCCAGGCAATCCACAAAAGCAATGGCTCATTTCCTTGCAGAGTGATCAGATCTGAAAAACAATGTCCCAGATGTACTTGTTGAAACTTCTAAAACTTCTGTGCTCTCCTTAAGGGCAGGGAACAGAAAAGGTGTAAACTCTCCTTCCCTATACCAGCAATTCTGCAGTCTCTACAGCCCCTCTTGTAGAGCACTGTGAGGCTGTCATAAGACTTCAGCCGGAGTGAGCTTGGACAACTGATCTCCAATGGGCAAATTCAGACTGTAATAACCAACAGGGTAACTTTACTGGCACCATAAAGGACAAGACAGTAGAATGGTTGAGAGCCTTCCTCACACATTTAGGAGATTTGTTCCCCTTCTGGGCAGGTCTGACAGAGGAAGAGGCAGAAGTTAATAGGTTGGTACTATGCTATCGACCCTAGGGCCTATACAAGCCTAGCCAAACAATTCCCCGGATATTTCTTCCCACAATATTTACTTCCCTGCACCCCTGTCTAGCAGGGTGACTGACATGATCCCCGGGGTGAATTTCCCATCTCCCATCCAATCGTCAAGGTTCCTTTAGAAAAGGGCCAAGGAGGCTCTGCTTGACATGTATGGGCAGTCTATTCCAGAGTATGGGGAGTCTCCGGGTGAGGAACCTATCCCTCCAGCATATTTTGTTCATTGTGATTATGAGGTTTAGATCCCTGGAGCATGTGGCTCTGAGGGATTGGGATTTCTTTAAGTGGAGCATCTCTAACAGCTCAGGGTATGCCATGGGCTTGTATGTTAAGCAGACAATATGCCACAGAGTATAGCTGGATTTTATTTTTAGAGGGTCAGCATAGGGCATCTGCTTTAAACCTGTGATTCTTTTAGTGAGGTATTTCTGTGGCCATTCCAGCTGTTGCAGATGTCTTGTGAGGTACATACCAAACGGGGCACTGTACTTCTATAATGGGTCTAATGACAGATGAGTAAAGTGGGACAATGACCTCCTTTTTTCTGGATGAAAAGCCCTTAGTGATGAGGTGTGCCACATAGAAGGATTTCCTGACTGTTGTGGCGATGTGGTTATTGAAGATGAGAAAACTGTCCACCTGTGTCCCCAAGTCTCTCATCACACTTTCGGTGTTAATGTACTGCCACCTATGTGGTAATTCATAGGTACATGGTTTTTCCCAAAGGGGATAACTATACATTTCTTGGCATTAAGCTTGAGCCCATGGCTCTGGCACCAAGCGTCTGTTTCTGTAATGCCCTTTTGTAGAATATCCACATAATTTGGGGATTTAATAATGGCTCCCAGTTTGCAGTCATCTGATGAAGCGCACCTGTGTGTGCGTGAAAGCGCTCGTTTCATAATAAAATCGTTTTATGTGTTCATGGTGGTTCCTGGCAATTTTATTCATCATCTGAGAAATTTGTTAGCCAGAGTCCCTTAGTGTTGGCCTGTACTTCAGAGAAGTAGATGCCAAACAAGAGCGGTCCCAGGACTGAACCTGGAGTTACACCACTTGTCTGGAGCTGGATTTGGAGTCGGCTACTTTTACAGTCTGGGTTCTGTCAGCAAGCCAGTTGGCAACCCATCGAGTGATGCAGGGATTTATGCCCAGCTTAGTAAGTTTATCTATGATTCCAGAGTGGGGGATGGTGTCGAAGGCCTTGGCGAGGTCCAGATAGGCTGTTTGGACCGCCTTACCCTCGTCCACAGCTCTGGAGACTGATTCAAATACGTCAATCAGGTTCAAAAGACAAGATCGGCCCTTCACAAACCCAAACTGGGTGGGGTCCAGTGTTTGAAGGTTGCCAATGTCTTTGTTTATAAGTTCCATGATAATGCATTCCATGCCCTTGCAGATCAGGCTCGTCAGACTGATGGGACGGTAGTTCCCAGGATCCAAGGTGGATCCTCCCTTGTGGAGTGGGATAACTGTAGCTGTGCACCACTCAGTGGGAATAAAGTCTGGGGCGAGGCTATGATTAAACATGACACTAGGTGAGGTGCCAGTTCCTTTTGTAGTTCATGTAGTACACAGCCCGGGATGTCATCTGGTCCCATGGATGCTGTATTCTTAGCGTTGGAGAGTGCAGTTTCTACCTGTGTGGCCGTGATTACCAGAATGTGACAATCTTTTGGTAATGAGATGGGCCCTTTAGGGGTGGGGGGATGAATATGGCACTAAATCGATCTGCCAGGATACTGGCAATATCCTTGGGATAAGTATATTTAATAGTAGCCAAAAACACGGTAGTCACAAACAAACAATTTTAATGAAGCTTTCGGGTCTACACCCTTCATCAGCACATAAAATCACCTTACATAAAGAAGATGAGGAAAGAGTTTATTGAGAATGGTTATTACCTTAGAGATGTAAATATGAGTTATGAAGAGGTTTTGCAAGGCAGAAGAGGTCCTTATAAACCAGTTTTTAGTTCTGTTTCTTTGACTCACTCAGGGTATATATTAGGGAATGAAGCTGATAAGGTAGTAAGCAAGCCTGTCATCAGGTTTACTACCACCTATAATGCCAATACAAATGATGTTTGTAAAATAATTCAAAAGAATTGGGTAATTTTAATGTCTCAACCAGATTTAAAGGACATTTTAGGTCCAGTACCAAGGTTTGCCTTTAGGAATGGTCAGACGTTTAAGCAAATATTATGTTATAAGGATTTTCAAACTGAATCTGCTCCTTTATGTACTAAAGTGGGCACTTTCAAGTGCTATAATTGTGTCTGTTGCTCTGATATTAATGATAGTAACAATAGCTTCCGACATCCTACAACAGGTGAATGTTTTAAGTTTACTTGCAAAGCAGATTGTAGTACTACTAAGTTAGTTTATTTAGCTACCTGTGTTTCATGTAATGCATTTTATGTAGAGAAAACATCCAGGAAGCTTAAAGATAGAATAATAGAGCATAGGTCCGAAATAAGACGGAAGATTGAGACAAATGGTTTATTCAGACATTTACATGAATTTCAAACTCATGCTTTTAAATTCAGATGCATATGCACTGTACGAATGGGTATTAGGGTGGTGACTTGGAAAATCTTTTGTTATTGAAGGAATATGAGTGGATAGTACGTTTACAGGCTGATAAATGGCCTGGCTTGAATGGAGCAGTAAGTCTCAAACCAGTTTTGATTAAGTGTCAGAGGGAGAATTTATGATGCTAACTTTGAGCTGCTACCTTTTTAAAAAGTTTTTAAAAAAAGTTTTTTAAAAAAAGTTCTTATTTGATATGAATGATTTATCTATATGTAACTATATTTAATCTATATAAAATTGTTTTTTATTAATATAAGTAAAACTTCTTTAAGAGTTTTGGGTGTGATGCATTTTAAATTATTTGCATAATTAATTTTGGTTTGTATCTGGTTGGCTGGCTTGATCATGTGTTTTTCAGTGTTTCCTCTATTTAAATGCAACTTATGTAAGGTGATTTTATGTGCTAATGAAGGGTGTAGACCCGAAAGCTTCATTAAAATTGTTTGTTTGTGACTACCGTGTTTTTGGCTACTTTTGGATGAACAGTGAATAAGTATATTTAATGCCATTCTGCTGTAGCTCAGAGCAGATCTGAGCATTGACATTTAGATTCTTGACATAACTATAGGATGCCTTGTGGTTGTCTTTGGAATCTTTGGCAATTTTATTTTTGTAATTAGCTTTGGAGGATTTTATGAGGGATCTCAGCTTCTTACTGAGGCTGGTAATGGAGCTTTTTGCATCCTGGGATTATCCTCTTTTCTGCAACAGTTTCTTCCTTCTGTTGCATAGTTTGTTTATGGCAGGGGACCACCAGATTCGCTTTTTAGAGGAGAGCGTCTTGGTTCTATTTGGGATGGCATCGATTCATGCACGAGTGGATGTGCTCGTACAGTGCCTTAGTGTAGGATTCAGCAGTTGAACTTTCAGCTCCCGTCTACATGGGTGCCATGAAGTTGGTCACTTCTGACTTAAGTGGCATGAAGTTGGCTTTAGAGAGTTTTTTTTTTTTTTTTACAGAGGTTTCCTTACTGGGGGGTGGGGGTGGGATGTGGATGTCAAGGGTGATTTGCTTATGGTCAGACCTGACCAATGAGGGGGTGACCACTGGTGTGGAGCATCTATCTCCCATGTTGGTAATGACCAGGTCTAGGATATTGGAGCCCCTGGTGGGACAATGGATTAGTTCATCCAGGACGCTGGAATTTATGAATTCCAAGAACTGTTGGGAAAAGGTGTTGGTATCCGAGTATTTTCCCAGTTAATGGCAGGGTAGATGAAATCACCCAGTATTAGGGTGTTTGGTTGTATCTTAATATTTTCCAGTATGTTTAGAAAGTGTAGTGAGAATCTTGGGGCATGGTGGGGGATCTGTAGCAAGCTATAATTTGGATTGCAGTCTGACCTAGTGTTAGTGGCACCTGGAGAATTTCAGATGCATTGTGTTGGGCAACTAGCCTGGAGGTGTGAATATGGATACTCCACCTTTAGTGTTACGGTCTTGGTTTGGTGGCCGAAAAGTGTGCTAAGAGTTGTAACCTGGTATTGCAGGGGTGCTCTCTGGAGTCTTAAACCACGTCTCAGTTACTGCATAGATATCGAGGTTCTCCATTTTTAGGAGTGCCTTGAGAGAGTGCATTTTGAGGTTTAGACTTCTAGCATTGAGTAGCATTACCTTCTGATTTTGCATGCTTGTATCGGTTACGATGGTGGTTTTGTCCTTTGAACCTTACATAAAAAAGGCACTATAGGGGTGCCAAGAGCTTTAGCCAGTAACCTGAATCCCAGGGGTGACAGGTGCAGACCATTTCTGGCAAAGCATCGTGGTTTGTCAATCATGTCATCCCAGGCAGACAGATACTGGATCCCTTTTGAATGATACCAGAAGCTTAGCCAATTGTTGAAGTCAATCATTTTATCATTCTGGGCGAAGGCATGATGCTATTCAGGGCTAGGGTCATACCTGCTTGGACCACATGATCAGAGAGCTCTTCCATGTCTCTTTTCATGTAGTCCAGAGAGGTACGTCTCAAGTCATTCACTCCAACATGGACAATGACAGAGTCGTATTTGTACTTGCTGTGGAGTGACTTGAGTGCATGCGTTATATGGCAGATCCTGGCACCCGATGCTCAGCCTGGTGAATGGGACATCAGTGTGCCTGACTATAGAGTTGCCTATGACTAAAGTGTTTGGTATGTTGTCTTGGTTTAGGGGCTGTTGTTGGGTGGCACACTGGTGTTGTGAGCTATGTGGCACTTTGGTTGTGACTGGTGTTTGTTTGCGTTTCAACTTTGGAGGTCCTTGTTGCTTGGGCAGGTTAATGTTAAGGGCCTTTACATATGTGGGTTTAGGGTTGCTATGTGTGGGTGTTGATGGTGTGGGTTTTGAAGGGCTATGTGTTGCTTGAGGTGTAGTGCAGGTGTTAATCTTCTTCTCTTGACTGTCTACCACAATCTTGGCTGGCGAGAGCTTTGCTTCCAGTTTGGCTATGCAAGTGCATCTCTCACAAGTTGTAGTGTTGGGTGGTAGGAGGAGAGGGTTGTCTGTGTACATGACGCAGTTGCTGCATGGCCCCAGTATGCCCAGATTCACCAGGTGGACAGGACAAATCACCAGAAGCTGACTCTTGGACATGCCTGTTTAGGTGCTTTTTTTGTAAAGTACAAGAGCTGTTTTTCCTTACCTTTGCAAAGTACGTTGCAATTATAGGCTGTTTAGTGCCTATGATTAATTTCTCCTTATTAACAAGGAGAGTTGAGTGCTTGTATCAGTTTAAGGCTTCCTAGTGCTTTCCAGCAGGTTCTAGAGCAAGTGCTAGTCACAGGGGTTCAGATTTTAGTGCTACTACTGTGAAATCAGCTGTTTTGAAGGGACAATTTAAAGAGCAGACTTTCTGGCACCTGGAATAGTTTAAACATAGCTCCGCTGTGCTGCACGATGTGAAAAATGCGCAAACATGTGTTTTTAAGCCAGAAAGTTGAAAGGGATAGAAATCAGCCCAAAATGGCTAATAAAAATTACAATTTCAGAGCTGGAAAACACTCCTCTAGTGTTAGGCAGTACAATGCCCACCACTCCCACTGGTAAGCAGTAGGACTATCCTCTACCACAGCAAGGTCTGGATAGCTCTGAACACAGAAAAAGTCCTGAAACCAGCAAAGCCTAGGATCTGGACTATACTAGCTAGGAAAGGCGGGAAACAAGCAAACAATATATATATATATATATATATATATATATATATATATATATATATATATATATATATATATATTGGTTAAAACAGGCCAAACAATGCAATAATACACTAAATAAACACAGAAAAGGCTAACACACAAGTGTGTAGCCCTAAACAGTAAATGCAATTAAAACTCTACAAAATTAGCAATGTAAAACTTTTTGAATGAAGCAAGGCAAGTGCACAACTGAAAAATGATTTTAGAAGCAGTAATACAGTAGAATAAGTAGCTAGTCTACATATACAGAAAAGTCTATATATACAGAAAAGCAGCTAAAACACACAAACAATTTAGATGTAGTGAAACCTAAAGCACTTGGGTTGTAGCAATATTATGGCAAATACAGTTTTAATAAATGCACTAAAATATACTCTATATTTCCAAAATGTTTGAGAAGCACAGTCAGAACACAAGAAGATTCAGGCAATTTTTTTTGTAAGAAAGGGAGAAAGGAGGAACAGAAGGAAAGAAACTAAGTGGGTTGGCCTTCTCAGATGTTCTCTCTATCAGGTAGAATGAGCAAATGACACTAGACTGGGTGGAGTGTCCCAGATCAAATTTACAGTAGGGGCGGGCAACTGCAAAGCCACCAAGTATAACAGCAAGACACGGGTCTATATTAGATGAATGAAAGTTCATCTTAGCGAATGCTCACATGAGCAAATATTGCGGAACTCGAAATCGCAACTGTGAGATTGCGGTACAGTGAAGATGTGAATATTTTCCCTTTCCTCACTGTAGTGCGATCTCAGAGTTGGAATATATATTTAGGGGGCTGTGGGGGGCACAATCCCCCACAACTGCAGTTTTGAGTACCTGGATATTCACTCGTGTGATCATTCGCCAAGATGAACTTTTATTCATCTAATATAGACCTGCAAGACCCCAACAACGAGGGAGGGTGGAGACCAATACTAAAGCTAGTAGCCTACACTCTTTTAGACAGTAAACATTACAGAAATGTTTATCACAGCAGTGAGCCACAAAATGAAAGTTTTTTAAACAGATAAAGGAGCAAGGAGACTCTACAGAATGCTTTTAACTGCAAACAAATCAGTTATATGATACACTTATTGGCAGGAAATCAGAACAAACAAATGCATGCTTAACAAGTGCAGAAAATAGCAATAAAATACAGTAAAAAGTATGCAGCAGGCAGTAGAAAGTGCTATATATAAATTGCTAGAAGCAATAACCAGTATAAATAAGCCAAAAAAAGGATACTTATTGTTATACATCTCGGATCGGAGTTGTAGTCAATGCCCGTCCTCCACTCGGCTCAGTGTGTAGTGGTTGGAAGGGGATGACATCCCCTCCAGAGAAGGAGGGAGGGTCTGCTTCTTCTACAGGAAGTTGCTGACCAAGTTTTGGCCACAGTGGCTGAACAGTGCATCTCTCAGTGTATGAATGCTTGTTAGAATGCTCAGCAAGCAGTGAATACACAGTCTGTAAGCTACTAGCCTTCATAAGGAGGCAACCTTGAAGAAGGGTGTACCACATAACATGCAGTGCCCTGGAAATTCACATTAACATATTTAAGCTATACACCCAGTATACTAAATCCTCCAAATTGTCAAGGTCTAAGAACATATGCTTGTGTTTCTCCTGATTGAGGCCAACCTCATCCATGCCATCTTTTCAGCACCGCCCCCAAGGCTGTAGCCCTAAAGATAAACAGGATAAAGCCATGGGCATGGTTTCACAAATGTCTTTAGAAACCCTTCTGTTCAAAGGTCTAGCCACCAGATCCAGCTGGAAAGTGGTACATTTTTTATTTTGTATTTATCTTTATATCTATTTTCATTCTTGGCCCTGATGACTTAATAAGATTGGTATAATCACCTGTTTGCTCCCCATCACCATGGCAAGAGTAAGTCAAGATGTAGTTGTCATCCACATGGCTCTAAGAGAACTGGTGCACAGTGATTTCACTAGCTGACAAGGTATCCTGCAGTTGTTATGGCCTGCAATACTTTGTGCTACAAGTCTGTACATACTACACACATCCCATAAATGTCAACAAACAGACATGGCCTGGCATAGATAAGTGTAAATTTTGGCCACCATGAGCTGCAGGGAGACAGACTGCCTTCCACCAGCAGAGAAACTGGTGTTGGCTTCTCATTCCCACCCTCCCTCATCAGTTTCTGCAATGCCCAGGTCACTAGTTGATCCCATTTTATGTGGTCACAGCCAGGGATTTATCCCTCTGCACCAGAGACAAACAAATGGCAAAATGTTTTGATCAATGAAACTTCTGCTAGACCAACAAGATCACAAAGGAGTCAGCATTGGAATATTTAGTGAGATAATGGACATAAGCCATTTTGTCAAAACCTCTCTCAAAAAAAGATTTTACTAGAGGCGGAGTAGAAAGGGCAATCCATGGGCAGACAGAGATAGCCAAAAGCTCAATCTTCATAAAACATTAAGGAAGGCCAGAGGATAGCTTGCACATATACTGTGGAAATGTAGGCATTTGGGCCATAAACGGATCCTGGTCTTTCCTTTAGCATCAACTAGAAAATATTTTTAATATCCCAAGCATGATTTTCTAGCAGCAGGTATTTAATGACACCTGCTGCGCACCCTCAGAAAACAGGTGCCTAAAAGGTATTAAAATTCTATCATCCAGGCAACAAGCTGAAGAAATTGAAGGCTGGGTTACATCAGACAATCCCTGCCCTGTCAGAGTAAGTCGATCCTGGAAGGAAGCTTATGATAGTTACCCTTGGCCAATTTGAGAGGGGAAAACCATTGTTCATCATATTGATCACTGCTGCCTTACCTACATGGGTTATATCCTGCCAAGGATGCAACAAAAGCTGGATAGCTTCCAAAGCTTCAGGATATCTTCCATGAACTCAAACCATTAGGCTGCTTGAGCTGAGCTACCTAAAAAATACAGATTTAGTGTCAAGCTCTTCAGAGCCTTCTTGACTCTGGATAGAGCACCCATCCACTGGCTTTTGAGGCTCGAGAGTTGGCTTATGCTTTTAATTTGCTGGGCAAACAAGTTTCTTTTGGGGAAAAAAAGTTTCCACATTTTAAATGTATTCTTTAAATGTAAAATAAAAATAATAAATATAAAATAAATATAAGCAAACAAAAGTAAAATACACACGTTTTATATATATATATATATATATATATATATATATATATATATATATATATATATATATATATAAAACAAAATAAGTAATATAAGCAACTGTAAAATTACATGTACTTTCCTGGTTAAGACAGTAACTTTTTTTTTTTTTATCTAGGAGTTTATTTTTTTAATAGACTATAATGAGACTTTACTGTACTTGCAAATGGGAGTGGACTTTTTTTCCAGTCAGTTTAGAAGCTGTTGAAAGTAGTTGAAAAAAACTTTTTTTTCTCCTATTTGTTTTACTTTCAGGGCTGGCAAAGTGTATTAGTGTTTTTATTGGGGGGGGTGACATTTTGCAACTTTAAATTTTTTTCCTGGTTTGTTCTGCTAGTTTTGCCAAGGAAAGATGTACTATTTTTTGGCTTGACAGTGGAATAAAACCACCAGATTCATAGTCTTCAGCCAGAAAAAGTTTAAGCCTGAAGGCAAAAACAAGGTTTAAAACAGCTCAAGCACCAAATAGAGAAAGTACAGTTGTGTACACTTACCATAAATGTAGATGTTCGAGTGTTTTCACTGTTGCAGTCATCACGTTTGGGTTATCCCTGCCAGGGTAGCCCTCACTCAGCCTGAATACCAGAGGCTTAGTATTTCTGCATTAGTTCCTGTTGCTCCAGGACTGACGTCAGGTCATCAGTGGTATAAATAAGGCAGCCAATGCCATTACATCAGTTTTTCTTGCCCTGTCAGGAGCCCCCAAGAGGGAGCTAGGTTATGGTGGAAGAACACTACCAGTAGAAAGTAAATACCAAAAAATCCTTGTAAGGACTGATAGACAAGGGGGATGGAGGGAGGGAAACCAGGACTGCAACAGTGAATACACTCAAACATCTACATTTATGGTAAGTGTACACAACTGTACTATGTTCTTCCTGATTCACTGTTGCAGTCATCACATTTGGATCGATTCCCAAAGCTGAAAAAAGGGTGGAGGCAGTCAAGAAGACTGGGGGCTGGCTAGGATGCTCTTCAAAACTGCAGTGGCAAAGCCTGCCTTGGATTTCAAGAAGATAAGCAGGTGGTAATGCTTGGTGAAGGTATGAACAAATGTCCATGTTGCAGCCTCCAAGATGTCCCTGGTGGGGACCCTTTTGAGGAAAGCTGCAGAGGTGGAGGTTGCTCTGGTAGAATGTGTCCTGACCTTCTTGGGGGGAGGTTTCCCGTGCTGCTTGTAGCAGAAATGGATGCAGTGTGCTATCCATTTGGAAATGGTTTGTTTGGATATGGCCTTGCCCTCTGCTCCTTCAGCAAAGCTGACTAACAATTGATCAGTCTTTCTAAATGATTTAGTCCTGTCTAGGAAGAATCTGAGCTGTGCACATCTAGAGAGAGTGCAGAATCCTTTCCAACTTGTTTAGTGGTTTAGGGAAAAAGGTGGGCAAATGAATGGATTGGTTGAGAGCCACACTGGACACCACTTTTGGCATGAAGGATGGGTTAATCCTGAAGGAGACCCTGTCAGCATGGGCTCTACAGCCATTAGTGCTTGTAGCTCTGATACTCTTCTAGTTGAAGTGATGGCCAGAAGCAAGGCTGTCTTCCAAGAGAGAAACTAACTCTGCTGAAGCTGCTGGTTCAAAGGGGGGCAGGGTGAGATTTTCCAACACAAAGTTTGGGTCCCAAGCTGGGGTAGGTGCTCTGCTAGGTGGCCTCAAGTTGTTAGCCCCTCTTAGGAACTGGTTGATGAGAGGGTGGGAGAAAAGAGGTGGCTCTGTGCTGAAATGAGCAGAAATTGCAGAGGCATGAATTTTAAAAGAAGAGAAGGATAGACCCCTGTGTAGTAAGTCATCCAGGTAATCCAGGATGAGAGGTAGGGAGGGCTGTGCCGTTCTGGCTCACTTAGTTTGGATCCAGGTTCAAAATCTTTTCCACTTGTCAGTATAAGACTTTCTAGTGCTAGGGCGCCTGGCCTCGTGTATAACATCTAGAACTTGTTTGCTTAGACTGGCAGCTTGTGCAGTGGTCAGGGAATAAGCCAGGCTGCAAGATTGAGGGTCTGCAATTGGGGATGCATGAATTCTCCATTCCTCTGGGTCAGGAGTGTAGGGATCTAAGGGAGATGCCATGGTGGCAGGGGTGACAGGGTGCGTAGCAGTGGGTACCAGTGCTGGCGTGGGCAGCCAGGACTGTCCTCGGTTTTTCCTCCCTAATTTTGAGCAGTAATCTTGTAATGAGCGGTAGAGGGGGAAATGCATAGACCGAGATGTTGACCCCTGGAAGGAGAGAGCATCCACTTTCCATGCCTTGCTATGAGGTTCCCTGGTGCAGAATTAGCTGAGTTGATGGTTGGAGTGGGAAGCAAGGAGGTCGACCTTTGGGGTGCCCCATTCCTGAGTTACAAGGGTGAAGGTTCTTTGGTCTAGCTGCCACTCTCATGGGTCCAGAAGATTTCTGCTTAAGTTGTGTGCCAGAGAGTTTAGAGAGCCTGGTAGGAATTGTGCTAACAGGTGTAGTTGCATGGCTGAGGCTGTGTGCCAAAGGGTCAAGGTGAGCCTGCACAGAGGGTATGAATGAGTCCTTGTTGATATACCACATCACAGTGGTGTTGTCTGTTTTGATCAGTAGAGGCACCGGGGAGAGTAGGGGTCTGAAAGCTGTCAGAGCATGCTGAACAGCTAACATCTCTTTTTGGTTGATGTGCCGATGTATTTGATTTGGGCTCCATTGGCCCTGAATGCACCTGCCGTCCAGGTGTGCACCCCAGGCATAGTCTGATGCGGCTGTGGTGAGGGTCTGGGTGGCATGGGGTTGTGAGAAGGGCAGTCCCTTGTTGTGGTAGCATGCTGCTGCCCACCAAAGAAAACCTTTCTTTAAACAAGGTATCACTGGTATAAGAGTTTCCAGATCTTGGGAGTGTTGACACCAAAGGCTTTTTAGGTACCACTGTAGTTTCCTCATATGCAGTCTGGCATACAGAATGAGTAGAATGCAAAAAGCCATGAACCCCAGAGCTTGCAGGATTTTCCTTGTGGATAACTGGGGTCTGGTGGCTAGTTGAGAGAAGTAGGCTGTCAGGTAGGTTTGTTTTTCTAGTGTAAGGAATGCCATCTGGGATGCTGTGTCCAGGCTTGCTCCCAGGAATACAATTATTTGGGTGGGTACCAGTTTAGATTTCTTTTCGTTGACAGTATAACCCAAGGAGGTCAGTAGGTCCTTTACAAAGGTCAGGTGCTTTAGCAGCTTTTCCTGACTGTCTGCCTGAATCAGCCAGTCATCTAAGTATGGGCAAATATTTGTCTGCAAAAAGCAATGGCAGGAGCCAGACATTTTTTGAAAACTGTGGGAGCAGTGGACAAGCCAAAGGGTAGCACAGAGAACTGAAAGTACAGTGATCCTGCCCTGAAACGTAGATATTTCCTGCATGATTCCCTGACTGGGATGTGTAGGTAGGCCTCATTTAGGTCTAGGGTGGCTAACCAAACATCCTTGGAAAGCATAGGTAGAAGCTGCTGGAGTGTGAGCATTTTGAATTTTGGTATCACCAGAAAGGTGTTTAGAATGGAGAGATAGAGGATGGGGCACCAGTTGCCCACTTTTCTGGGTACCAGGAAGAGTCTGGAGTAGAAACCTTGGCCTATCTGTTCTGCAGGAACATGCTCTATTGCCCTCATAGAGAGCAGGGAAATAACTTGCTTTTTGGCCTCTGCCCACTGGTTTGGGGGAGGATCTGGGAACCCTTTTGGGATTGTAGAGTGTGGAAATAAAATTTGGATCCCTGGGACACTATGTTGGGGACCCATTGATCGTTGGTAATGGTGGCCCAGGTGCTTGCGTGGAAGGAGAGTTTTCCTCCTAGGGGCAAGAGAAGGTGGGCAGAGGGAGGGGGTGGAAGTGTAAAGTAACTGCGAGTTCTTACCATGAGGGGGTGACTTAGCACTCCCAGGTTTTGAAGAGGAGGAACGCCATTGCTTAGATCTCTGCATTCCTGCGGGCTGTTGTCTGGGGGGCCTGCTTCCCCGTGGTTTGGGCTGAGCTGACCTGGTGGGGGCCAGTGCTTGGAGGGCCAATGCCTGCTGAACCTTGGTGGCTGGACCTGCAAGAAGTCTAACTGTCTGTATAGATTTAGCTTTTTTCTTCCATCTTTTTTAAGACCTCCTCTGCCTTGGTGCCAAATAAGTTGTCTTTGTGCAAGATATTTTCACACCATTATTAATGTGGGGGTTGCATATCTCCATATTCTGATGCATCAGAGGCATCGGACTCCTGTTCAGATAAAACTACTGGGGACAAATCTCTTTCTTTTGGAAGGGGTAGCCTGGCTTCCCCGATAAGCATTATAATGTCTTCCACCATTTTAAGCATCTGAGATTGAGGCAAGGAAGCAAGTGCCTGAGATTGGGTTGTCGGTTTCTTGAGTGTGGTTCGTACCCTGGGCCTTAGAAACTCGGTAATTTTCGAAAGAACGGTAGACGTGAAAGAAGTCAGTCTGTGTTGAGAATCGGTAGTGCAAAGTACTTCCTTGGAAGCCGGTGCCTGCTCAGCGTCTCCGGACCCATCCAAGGTAGAGACATCCGTAGGATCCTTAGTCGATGAAGAGTCTCGTGGCATACCGGACTCCAAAAGGGTCTCAGTAGCGGCCTGCAAATCCACAGAAATGGGCATCAGGGGCTGGCAAAGCACCTCACTGAGGACCAGAGAACTGACGATTAGCTTAACGGAAGCGTCGTTGGCAGTTTTGGACCTGTGCGGTCTGTCTCTGTCTTTATCCTTACGTTTTTTCAGAACATCTGATGTCTGATGGCTTACTGAAGCCATATCGGAATTTGAGGATTGAGTGTGAAAATATCTAGCTACAATAAGGGCCCGACAATCTATACACAAGCGACAGCGGAGGACGTTGTGGTCTGGGCCCAAGCAAGTGACGCAGTAAGAATGAAAGTCTCGGTGTGGTATTTGTTTTCCACAGGCGAGACAATTGTTAACTTTTTCAGACATCAGTTAGAGCAAGAAAAAAGAATCACCAACGGAGTACTTAGCTTTAGAAGACTTCAACTTCAATTCGGAAACAAAAAACTTAGGTAGAGGCCGACCGGCACTCGTACAAACTGCTTCAGGCTCCTCGGCAAGGAAGACTGATGTAATGGCGTCGGCTGCCTTATTTTATACCACTGATGACCTGACGTCAGTCCTGGAGTGACAGCAACCGATGCAGAAATACTAAGCCTCTGATATTTGGGCCAACTGAGGGCTACCCTGGCAAGGATAACCCAAATGTGATGACTGCAACAGTGAAACACGAAGAACATTTTACATTTCACTAGAAAAAGAACTGAAAAAGGGCTTACCAACAATATGGTGGTCACATTTGGTGAGGGTTCCAGAGAAACTAAAGAATTTTAAAACAAAGATTTGACAACTTTGGTAGGGGAAAGACCAAAATGTGTTTAGAAGATGGGAAGGAACCTTAAATATTCACTTGAACATCAGAAACCATTGTCTTTTTGTAATGACAAAGGTACCACCACATGTGGAGCATGTTCACAATGTACTTGCATAGTGAAAGGGTCAACCATGAATTTACCACAAATACCCTTCACTGTTATTTTAAAGAATGGAAATTGTGCAACTAAAGGCATTATTTATATAGCAGTCTGTAAAACATGTGAATTTTACTATGTTGGAAAACTGAGGCAATTTCAAAATAATTTATGAGCATCTGTATGCAATTAATAGTAAAAGCATGAATAATGCACTGTTTATAAACATACATTACAATGTGAAAGATTTAAGTTTAGATTTGGAATTTTAGAAGTTATTACAAAAGATCTCATAAGGGGTAGTTGGGAATTGCATATCGAAAAAAAGAATTTCAGTGGCAGTAAAAATCAACCACCACATTACCTGGATTAAATGAAAGTGTTTCTGTTTTACCAATTCTTAAGACTAGGGCACAAGTTTTGTAGAGAAAACATAATTTTATATGTTTTTTATACTTGGATCCTTTAAGTTTATGTATTAATTAGTCTAATCATCTGACTAATTAAGGTATTTGAAATTATATAAATTGATGCCCAAGTGTTTTGTTTGTGTTCCGATGAAGTCCCTGTATTAACAGGGACAAAAGTGCTTAACTAAAATAAAAAATTGGATTTTATTTATTGGTCTTTGAGCCTTAGATGAGTGGACTATACATTATTTGGCCTATTTGGTGCTTGAGCCATTTTAAACCTTGTTTTTGCCTTCAAAAGGTTTGTTACAAGGTTTAAGTCTTAATGTATAAAACCACACCAGCTGCTGGAATGAATAAACGAAAGTCACTTATTTTTACTTTCTTGTTCTTTTTTAAAAGGAATACCACCAGCCGTTTTATACAATATTTTTTCATTATAACCTCTGTCTTTAAACATCTCAATAACTGTGCAAACTTCTTTCAAGAAATCAATGTCTCTTGTAGTCATTCTCAATGCACTGATGGACTGACCTCTAGGAATGTTTTGTTTCATATGTTTGGGATAATTACTTCTAAAATGTAAATAGTTCTTGTTCAAAAAAAAGTTTCCTTTCTATAAATTCCACTGTTAAATTCTATTGAGATGTTTAAAGATAGAAGTTAAAATGAAAAAATATTGGACAAAATAGCTTTAGAAGTAATACGATAAGAGAAGCACATTGTTTAAACCAATTTTAAAAAGTGGTATTCCTTTTAAAACACAAGAACAAGAAAGCAAGAATTTTAAACCTACTTTAAAAATAGACATGTCAGTAGATTCAGAAGTTATAAAAAGTGATTTTCATTTGTTCATTCCAGCAGCTGGTGTGGTTTTATATATTTGGTTTTTATCCACTTTGGTGTATTGTTTTGCAAAAGCACACAGCTTTTGCCACTACAGCAGGCTAGGAATTTGCCTCAGCTTCAGGGAGCTAAAGCTTTTTCCTCACATCACTCAACTTTTACCATGGATCCCCCTGGTGTAACATCTATATGCATTATTGTCCAAAGGTTACTTCTGGGGCCCCCAGTGAGCAAGGCAGAGCCACTCTTGTTGATCCTGGGAGAGGGTGCAGAGAAGTCTTCTCTATTTAGTCAGGATGTTGTGCCCATCTCTGGGGAAGATGCTGCAGGCATCAACAGACCCTGTTGGCCCCATCTTTCTTGTCAAAAAGAAACAGAAAACTAAACATGCATTTGCTATTGCACAAATCTACCTGGACATGAACAGTTTACTAATTCTGGCTTAAGGTCTAATTCAGGCTATTGAGCCTTCTTATAACAGGGTTTCCTGTAAAAGAAACTGGCAGGCCTCCTTTTTTTAAAGGATTCAAGATTCCGAATCTGGACTAGGAGATGAAGGTATGGATGCAGCTACTGTGCTCTCTTTTGTGTGTGTGTGTGTGTGTGTGTGTGTGTGTGTGTGTGTGTGTGTGTGTGTTGGGGGCGGTGTCTCCTGCTCTAAGACCATTTTCAGAATGTGCCATTGTTTTCAATGGGAGAACAAGGAGATTTCTCAGTTCCTCAGAAAATGCTATGAGCTGTTACAAATGGAATTTCCAGAACCTACAACCATTCCCCTGGTACTGTTAACACTGGAGGATGTGTGTGTCACTGCCTGCAATTTTCTTGGTCAGTCTGCTGGCCCTATAAAGGCAGATAAACTGCATAAAGTTCCTCCGTCTTAAGTTTTTATACACTCATCCCAAACCTGATCCAGTAGCTATAGCTTTAGTTAATCCTACTGCTGCTAAACATTTAGCTATTTCTAATCTTAACTTTGATTTTCAGAATTTTGAACTGTCAGGCTCATATGCTAATGTTTATTCTAATTGTGAAAGTTTGAGGAATGTTTTGTCTACAGTTTCTTCTTGTGAGAAAAAAATCTACTTTAAGTTTCCATCTTGCAGGTCACACCTCATTGTTTAAAAGTGTATGACTGTTTATACTTCTTCCAGGGCTATGGCGATTGGTACTGTTTTGAGGAGGTTTGGCTGGGTGTGTTCACAGAACCTCCAAGACAATGTGAAAAATGAGTTTTAATTCTCCTTTGCACAGACCGTTTTTGATCTCAATGCTGCAGAGGTTATCAGAAAGTATGATGAGGAGTGTAAGCTGATACAGGGAATCTCAGACTTTTCATCCCTTCTCCAAATTTTCCAAGGGGTTTTCCAACTCCTTGTTCAATTTTGGCAAAACGCAAAACAGTCTCAGCAAAATTCTAGTAAACAGACATTTAAAAAGCAATGCCAAGGGGGTCCCAAAAAGAAGACAGGAACCTCCAACTCAAAAAAGGGATGTCTAAAGTCAGAATGACAATGTCCCCCCTCTCCCACCCTAGCAGTCTTTTCCTTTACAGAAAGTCTGAATCTCCATTTCCCTCTTTGGCAACAGGCAGTTTCAAAGAGGTTCTTAAGACTATTAGTCACAGTAACAGATGGCATTGGGAGGAAATATCCACTTTACAGGGGGTAATTTTTCATCTACTAGATCAGACTCTTCTATTTCCCTATCCCTCAACATCTACACAGCCAGTTCCTCCCTCCCACTTTGGGAAAGTTTTTTTATTCATGTATGTTTTTGGTGCCACAGAAAGAAAATGTTTGGAAACCGATACTGAATCTTTCTTTTCTAAACCAATTTCTGATAGTATCCAAGTTCAATATGCTGTCACTTCACAACCTTTTACTGCTTCTTCCTCATTTAAGTTGGTAACACTAGATTTAAAAGATGCACATCACGTTCACATTCAGCCAGATTTCAGGTGTTTAAGTTTGTCTCTGGATCACTATCAGTTCTTTGCCTTTCCTTTTGGACCATCTACCTCACCAAGATTGTTCACAAAGTGTCTTGCCCCAGTTATATCTCATTGCAGGCTACGTTTTTCATACTTAGACAACTTCCTTATCTTTGACTTTTCCAAATTGTCTGGAATCTCTCTCTTGGTCAAAAGATCTTTTAGACAAACTGGGATTCCAAGAGAACATTCAAAAGTGTTTTTTGGACTCCATCACACAGGATTGTGTTCCGGAAGCATCAGCTCGACACCAGTTCAAACAGCTTTTCTTCCACAGGAAAAAAAATAGATCTATATCCATACCTATTTTTAGGGTTTTCCATTTAGACTTGGGTCTCTGCAAGGGAATACCTCAGGATTTTGGATCTCATAGAATCTATGATACTCATGGCAAGACTCCACATGAAAAAGATACAATGGTATCTCTTTGATCCCAGTTCCAATACCCATCATCTTTCCAAATCCCATTTTTTAGAAGAGCAATCACTTTGTGGAGACAGCAAAAATCCTTAAATCCAAGTCTTCCTTTCTCTCCCACTACTCCTCCAAAGCAATCACCACAGACACTCTGGACTTTGCTTGAGGACCGGTTGCAGGAGGGAAAACCAAACTGGGGGATGCATCTAGGAGATATCCCAGAAAAACTATCATGTAAGATGGAATGAGAGAATATTTCTCCATGTTACACTGAAATCCCCATCCTGAGAAAAAAGTATTTTACCTAAGCTAGAGATTCTTAACAACTTGTTACAAAAAAAAAAATCTGCAAAAATAAGGCAGCTGTCTAAACATGTGAAAATGCTGTTAGAGGGGACAGGCACTTTGTAAACACACTTGCAGGTACTGGCAATACAAAGGGTAAAGCAGAGACCTGAACATTTAAACCAGCATTCTTTGAATCCTATGAAGTGGAATAATAGATCCAAGATGGGAAGAAA